>NC_035437.2:36836098-37031098 GCF_002127325.2 Helianthus annuus | reverse complement strand
AGCTCATTGGTTCTTTTGATGAGGGTGACATTTGTATCCCAGCTTCTTGAAAGAGCATTCAATAGCTTTTTGTTGACTATAGAATTTTGCAGTGTCATATCATGGGTTCTCATCTCACTGACCAAGGAAATGAACCTTTGAATTTGGTTCTCAAGTGACTCTCTAGGATAATGGTTAAACATGTTGAACCTCTGAGTCAGCATGTCCCTTTTGCTCTCCTTCATTCTTCATTCCCTTCATACATTGCCAGCAGAGCATTCCACAATTCTTGAGCAGTCTTTGTATCCCTAACACTAATATCAATCTCTAGTGCCAATGCTGAGTGTAGCATTGCAACAGCCTTTTCATCGATGTCATGCTTCTCACGATCTTCATCAGTGATTTCGATTCAACCTTGGGATCCTTGATTTTCATGTACTGAACGAACCTGAATTTCCATTCTGAGAAGGATCCCCCCAATATCAGCCTGGGGATCATGTTGTTGGTTCCAATGATGTTATCAAGGTCCTGATTAATGGCAACCTTATCACTCAACGCCAATTGATTTATTTGATCCATTTCTGAAAAACAATTAAACTTATGAGTTACCAACAGTTAAAAATAATTCAGTTATTTAATCGCCTTTATATTTGTTACGATGTAGTTCAATTAAAAACAGTCCAGAAAGGTCCAAAAATGTGTCGCATAGTCCAAATGGGTCAAGTCTAGGTCGCACAATCAAGGGTTCCAAGCAAGAAACCGCACAGTTCAAGTTCCAAACGTGAAACCGCACAGTCCAAAGGTTGCACACTTTAACCAAAAGTCCAAGTCACTGAAGTTGTACACTCTAAGAGGTTCAGATTTGGGGTCGCGCAGTCCAAACTAGAACCCGTACACTTGAAAAAGATCAAATGGATGCCGCACACTTGAAAGAGATTCAAGTTTCAGGTCGCACAATCTTGAATAATGAACTGTACACTTCAATAAGTTCAATTCAAGCCGCACAGTTCAAATTCGTGAACCCGCACACTACCAGCAGTTCAAAGTCTATCCGCACAGTTCAAGGTCCAATTTTAAGCACCGCACACTTGATTTTATGTCGCACACAATCAACTGGACCACACAGTCTTAAAACTTGGGCCGCATAATTGCTTATTAGGGCCCGTACACTCTCCAAAAGCCCAAAACAACTTCTAGCACACCTTTTGTCGCACAACTGGTCCCGCATACTTGTAAATGGAAACCAGATCATTGATTTTCAAACCAAATCTCCGAAAAATCTGGAAATTCAATTTTTTCAATTTTGTTCGATGATTTCTTCGACCAAACTTTCCGAAAAACCTGCAAACATGATTAATCTTGCATAAGAACAAATCAAATCCCCATTTTTTTTAAAGAAAACTTTATGAACTTTATGATAATCTTTGAACAAAAATTCCAAAACTTTTAACTTCAAAGAACAGTTTTGCACGAAAATTTTAACTTTCTTGTAACTTTCAAATCTTCTGATTTCACAAATCCAAACTTTTTTTCAATATCAACACCCAATTTTAATATTAAAAGCAACCTATTTAGGAATTTTGCACCCAAAGAGACTGAGTTTTAAATCTAACACACGAAGTTTTGTTTTATGAAAACAAGAACAGTTCTGGTTTTGACTGAAAAATCAACTTTTTGTTTCTGGATTTGATCCTTAACTTCGATCAGTTTCAAGAGACAAATAAATAGTTTTTCAAGAAGAAAAACCTGCAAATCGCACACTCAAAACCAGGAGAATCAGTCGAACAAGAAGAATATAAGAACAGATTTAACCAAAACGAGAAAACAGACCTTTTCTTATGAGTCTTCAGCAGCGAACAACTGCAAAAACTGGTTCAATCTTCAAGAAATCTGATGAACCGAACCTTCATGAGACTACTTAGGCTCTGATACCAATTGTAAGTCTAGAAACACTTAACAATCGGATATCACGACACCAAACATGTAGCGGAAATATGAGAATGATGTAGAAGATTGAAAGCAAATTGTATTGATTCAAGAACAAGAGCACAAGACCACAAGATCGTCTGGTACTCAAGTCGCACAAAAGCACAAAGTTCAATTGAGAATCAACAACCTAAACCTTATGAGGAACATCCTATTTATAGCTACATAGGATGCCCTAGTACATTAGGCCAAGCACATACCCGTTTGACCACTAATCCACCCACCAAGCCCACTAGTCTAATTGAACCCAAACAAAACAAGTATTCCAAGACAAACGTAAACCTAAACTAGTTTATGCCCTTACAAATATGAATCTGCTATGACTTGCCAAATTTAGCAGCTGAATGAAGTTCCAAGAGCCAAATGAGCGACTGCAACAACAAGAGTAGCATTGAAACATATCATAGTCTTCAAAATAGTCACCATCTAATACGTATTTATGCATTAAAGAAGTTTTCACCATCAGTTTGATAGAAACAAAACTTGTTACATTAGCAATGAAGATTTGGAAGTAGATAATTGATGGCCTTTATGTAATTTTGTCATTTCTTCGATTTTAAACTGTAGAACCTATTTGTTTTATTTCAGAAAATATATCATGACTAATGCTTAGAGCTAATATAAAGTGAGCGGAATGTTCTTGAAATGTTCTCTGTATTTCTCGTGATAGTTACAAAATGAAGACTAAAGCTCTATTCATAGAGTCATACGAATCTATTTCTAACTGCCTAACTAATGGAGATGGATTTAACTAATTATTACATGTGTTAAAATTATTAGATTGATTACTTTTAACATATACAAAAGTACATTAAGGTCAGGTTTTTTATGTGTTCATGAGGGTAAGTTCTCCATGGTGAGCTTCTTTTCAAAGAAGATGCCAGTAATGACTTAGGGGTCAGGCCATCTTCAATGCATGCCACAAAACATCAAATTTGATCTAAAGATATAAAATAAAATCTCAAATTAAAGTATCAAATTAGGTTTGACTTTTGGTGCAACCTACTAAGCTTAATGTAGATTCTTCTCAATATCTCATCATATTTGTATGGGTGTTACTAATTATACTCCATCCTCTCATATATTTACGGGTGACGTTTATTACTTTTTCTTTCAAAGTGGGGGGATATATATAGCACTCATTTCATCCTTTATTAATGTATATTGTTATCTTGAATTGAATAATCTATATATTTAAGGTATGTGGAAATTGCATTCAACATCTTGAACTTTTTAACTCCTTAACGTTGCAATACAGGGATGATGCAACTTCAAGTCATTAAGATGGCTAAACAACACAACCTTCTTTTCTTTTAACGGTAAATTTTATTAGAGAGTAGACTATACAACCAACATACAACAAGCTTACAAGAAATCAAAGGCAAGCCAATTGGCCCATTCTACCAAATACAAATTTGCTTTATTTTTTACCCACAGAAAACTGGTAGCCTTTACATCCGCTAAAAGCCTCGCGATGTCGATCCTTTTGCTAGAGAAGACAGTGTCATTTCGAAGTTTCCAAATGTTGCAGCATGCTATCAACAAGATGGCATGGATAATCTTCTTCTTCGGTTCTGGTCCTGGTAGCATATTATGCAACCCGAGTAGATCCCATGTGGTGAAAGCATATATGGGTGAGATCGAGAGCCATGCCGAGATCATCTACGACACCACTAAGCTAAAAAGATAAGATGTAAACAAGTGATCGACCGTCTCAGTTATTTCGTTGCATAAGGGGCATAGAGTCATGAGCATAGATATGTGTCTTTTTTGCAGCGCTGTTCTTGTAGGGAGACGGTCTAGACTCATTCTCCAACCGAATATATTTACCTTGCGAGGTATCCACCTGTTCCATTCAAAGAAAAAATCACTTGGTGTTAGATTAATACCTGTAATGATCTTACTAAGCGATTTGACAATGAAGGTCCCCAAGTCGTCAGCTTGCCACAGCCAACAATCATCACAGTTGGTGATACTAATCTGTGACATAATTGCATTGATACCATTCAGCTCCATGAGTTCGATATTTGTTGTAGGAGTTCTATGCTAGCACAACTCTATGTTAGTCACTTGACCCGGAGATCTAATTCAGTCGATAACCATGCATATTTGAATTTTTCGAGTGAGAACAAAGCTGGAAATAGGTATTGAAATGGAAGATTAGATGCCCAAGTATGGGTCCAGAATTGCACATCCCTCCCATTGCAAGAATTGCGCATCCCTCCCATTTCTCACCGAACCCTTAATGAGGCGATTCTTATGGATATTATCCTTCCTAAGTGTTGCCTCCTTTTTAATGATATTATTCCACACACATGATAGACCCCGCTTAGATGGTAGAAAGTTGCCATGATTCAGGACAAAGTGTATACAAGATATAACTTTTCTCTATAACCTACCAACCTCCACTTTGTATCTCCATGCCCACTTTGCCAATAACCCGTTGTTCATATCCTGTAAAGAGCTCAAGCCCAGACCCCCATTTGCAACCGGTTCAATGACCTTGTCCCAGTGAACCCAATGCATTTTATTTCTAGACTCATTTCCACACCAAAGAAAATCCCTTCTATGTTTTTCAAGTTTGTTTATAACCATATAAGGGGCTTGAAAATGGAAAAGTAATATAAGGGTAGTGAGTCTAAAACCGATTTACTAAGGGTTATTCTCCCATCTATCGAAAGCGTGGATGCCTTCCAAAGTGAGAGCTTTGAGGAAAAAGTTTCAATTACCGGTGCCCAATTATTTACTAAATTCATGTTTGCCCTAACTTTTAACCTAAGATAAGTAAAGGGAAGCGAGCCGAGTTTGCAATTAAGAAGGGTTGCCATATAAGCATTTTCATCTGAAGAGATCCCAACTCCAAAAAGAGTAGATTTTTGTAAATTAATTTTCAACCACGAAATAAGATGAAAGCATTTCATTAGCATCCTAATGTTAGAGACGTGTTGTGTTGACCATTCCCCCAAGATCATAACATCATCCGCAAAGACACGATGTGTTAGATTTGGGCCCCCATTTGGTAGCTTAATGCCTTTTATATCCCAACATTTGAAACGCTAACCATAAAGCGGGCAAGCACTTCCATAGCCATGATAAAAATAAAAGGAGACATGGGATCACCTTGTCTGACCCCCCTGAAGACATTGAAATTCACTTATGGGTGAACCATTTACCAAAACCGAAGACCGAGTAGAAGAAAATATACCTTCAAATCATAGCCTCCATTTGTCAGGAAAATTCATTTGGTCAAATACTTGGTCCACGAAACCCCAATTGATCGTATCAAAAGCTTTTTTTTCAAAATCAACCTTGAATAGCATGGCTTTTTTCGATTTTTTCATCCAAGATATAACCTCATTAGCAATATGGGGCGATAAAGAGTGTTCCTATTTGATAGGTAGGTTGATTGTTCTTCTGAGATTATCGATTCAATAACCCCTTTGAGTCTATTAGCAAGCACTTTAGAGATAACTTTGCTAATACATTCAATGAGATTGATTGGTCGAAAATCACTAAGACCCGCAGGATCATTCACCTTTGGTACAAGTGTAATAAAAGAAGAGCTACACCCCTTTGAGATTACCCCCGATTCATGAAAGTGAGTCATGATGTTAAAAAGTCATCCCCTAAGATATCCCAAAAGTGTTTTATAAAGGTGAAGTTAAACCCGTCAGGTCCTGGTGCTTTATCTCCCCCCCCCCCAACAATCCCATCCCGCATTTTTTACCTCATTGAATGAAAAGGGAGAGACAAGAGATGTACCTTACACATCCGTAAGTTTCTTTAGGTGATGACATGTGAGGGCAGGCTTAATAGGTAGTGAGTCTTTGAGTAGTGAGGCTTAATAGGTAGTGAGTCTTCGAAGAAACTGCGTACCTCCGATTTTACATCCATGGGTTCAGTGACCGAAGCGCTATTTATCAAGAGTCCATTTTGGCAACTATTGGATATTCTACTTTTTATGAATCTATGAAAGAAAGCAAAATTTTCATCGTCTTCAATTACCCACTTAACCCTGGATTTTTGTTTAATTTCTTGCAATTTACTCTCATTAATTGTTGAGATCTTGCTTTTACTATCCAAGTACATTTGAGCTTCCGCATCTGATAGATTCCTTTCTTCATTAATTTTATCCATCCCCTCTATATACTCCATGGTCGCATTCAATTCTGCCTCTTCGGAATTTTTTGTTGCTTTATTCCATTGTTTTATGGCGGCTTTGATACTCCTAAGCTTCTCTGCAAGGAAGACATCTGGGGAACCTGTACAAAGAAATGAAGAAACTGTGGACTGCACCTCTTCTTTAAGGCCCGGTTTTGATAACTAGGTATTAAAGAATTTAAACAGAATGGCCCCATAATCTGTGGGTGTAGTGGTGATTATGAGTGGGCAATGATCTTAGAGGTTCCTGGGTAGAGCCCTTAGTGTGGTATTAGGCCACAAACCCCAAAACTTATCACAAACTAGGACCCGGTCCAGTTTGCTTAGTTTCTTACCCTCATCTACCCACCTAGTAAATTTATGTTCGTTCATAACATACTCGGATAGATTTGAGTCATAAATAAAATTATTAAAGTCGGCCACTTGCGAATGGTGAAAAACACAGTTTCTTTTTTCCTCTTCGCACGAACTTGGTTAAAATCCCCAAGCATGATCCACATGACACCAAGATTAATTTTTCTTGTTTAATATGTTCCCAAAGGGCTTGGTTTGCCATAGCGGTTTGAGGAGTATAAATATTTAAAACGTGTACCTGGTCAGAGAATCCCCTAATAGTGCATGTGGATAAAATAAAGTGCCTATGTTTAACACTACCTGTTCTTGTAAAGTTGTTGGGATCCCATAGACTTGCGATACCTCTCGATCTTCCGTCTGAATTAACCCAATCCATTTCCATTTGTGAAGCTGCAAACCTCCCGAGCAACCGGATGGAATTGTATGTAGAGAAGTGGGGAGGCAAGCAGGCATCTGAACCACCCTGAGCACATCAGGTACGATCTTGCTGAAGACCTATAAACTTAGCGCTCTCGGGAGGCCGCCCGAGGATGTAGAGTATTGTATTTTTGTCTTGTTTTGGTGTATGCATGTATTCTTGTAGGTTACTATGTTTAAATCTCCATGGATGCAATTACTCAAATATGGGGATGTTTAACAACATCCCCGGTGATATATGACTAGAATCCAAGAGATGTTTACGTCTTTGTTAGATCACAGCAGCCACACTACTTCTGACACTCACTAATTGACTGATTAGGTCCAGGTGTCTCTCTATCTTGCATTTCATTTTATGTTTGTTTGTCTTTGGTGGTGTGAACTTATATGTTTGGGTGTGTTTACTTATATGTTGATTTGGACTGGGGTATTAGCCGCTTATGGATTGTTGGGTGGTATCTCCCAGGTTAGGATTATAAAGTACACCATACAATGGGGATAATGTCTCCCAAGTGTGGGGATGCGGTAACCCGAGAGGGGATTGGTAGTATTGGTGATATCAGATGCTTGAATGATCGAATTTGGTTGAATTGATGAAAATTTTGAAAAATTTTGTCTCAAGTATGCTTAAACAACATCAAAACCAAAATTTTCGATCGCTAAAAGTGTTTCTTGCTGATATTAAGCTAATCTAGATCCTTTGTCATGCTTGTCCCTTTAAGTTTCTTGAGAGTATTTCTGATAGGTTTTTAGAGGATAGTTGAAAAGAGATGCCTAACTAGAGGTAACATGCTTTAGGAAGTACACATGCTACATGTCGGTAACCCTTATTCCTTTCGTAATGTGAGATGTTTAAGCCTACTAGAACGGTTTGTCTGATTGAAAAATGTTCATTTGTTGAGAGTAGGTCGTATGTTACTCTGTTTTAGAACTTGTGTGATTTGATACATGCTGAAACTGTGGATTTAACGTATGCACATAGATGATAAAGGCATTAGGATCCTTTCTGTGTAACACCCATAATTGTTTATCCAACCCACCTTAGTAACCATTTTGAACCCTATACCCTTCATTTGTTATACCCAATGTGATCTATTGAATTACCAATGGTGAATGACAAGTGTGTGTTTAGATATGTGTTATAAAAAAGAGAAAATAAAAGGAAAGAAAAATTATGCTCGTATTATATAAGTGGGTCGAAAATAATCTAAAGTATTAGTAGTGTAGTGTGCATATAGTTGTCATGGTTTGGTGTATTCTTCTTTGTTAGCCACATAAAAAACCAAAATTTCCTTACCTATACCCGAACCCAAAACCTGAAAGTCCTTTTGATATGTGCTATGTTATATGTTATAGTAGAGGTGTGATTGTCATACAAGCTTATGAGTATAGAGTTTCATATCTGGTTTAGAGTGATATAGATACTAGCACATTACATGCTAGTCTAGATGCAGCCGAGAGGAGAGTTTATTGTGAGGGGCGTGTTGGCACGTGTGTAGTATCATAAGCATGTTAGTCTTAGTTAGGCAAGTCTTGAAGTGTTTCAAACGTGCATCTTCTACTTGTCAGATTATCGATCTCGATTGTGTCAGTCTATGGGACAAGTATGACTTGGGATCTTAAATTGTTAAATCGGTAAGGGATTTAGAAAAGATTTGTTAATGCGGTGATTAATGTTTTTGATGGTTGCTTGAGGACAAGCAAGGTTAAGTGTGGGAATGTGATGGAGAGGGTGAAACCCGAGTGTTAATGTGTTTATATTATGGGTTTTGTCGCGTTTTAGGCGATTATATGCTTTGAATGTGATAACTACGAGAGATTGTGGTTTTGAGGGTTAATCGCTTAAATCGGTGAAGTTATAATGCTTGGAGATGCGTTGAACACCCGAGGATGATAATTAGGGTAAAATACGTTGATCGGGACTTATTTCGGACTTGAAGGTAGCATGGAAGCACGATCAATGCAGAAGAATAAAGTCCAGGGGCCTCATAGTCATTTTGTGAAAGTTGCGTTTATGAAGAAAATGAGAAGACTTAGACGTGCTGTCACACCCCAACTGATGGCGGAAACATCGGGGCGCGGCACTAGGCGAACCAGATTGCTCAAGAGTGTGACATCTGTGCTTGTAATCATTGTAAACAGTTCAGTTATCAATGAAATAAAGTTATTTGATCCCAATGTTTGTTTCTTTATGTTTGACGTTTTTCATGTTTTGATTTTTATTCAATTTCAAACTCTATATCGCTTCTAGAGAATTATACGCAAACTGGTACGTAAACGTAATCAGTTTAACGCGACAAAAACTCCGGAAAATCAACTTATGCTTAACATACCTTAAATAACTTTTACATAACTTAGAAATAAGTTTTGAAGGCTTTGGTATGGCAAAATCTAGTTTATTCGCTTACAGGGACTAAAATTGACAAACTGCGAAAGTATGCCGATTTGAACTGTAATGAACATTCCGGAACATGATCATAAGTTAAACACACCCTAAATATCCGTTACATAGCTTAGAAGTAGGCTTTGAGGGGTTCGGTGTGCTAAAATAAACTTTATGCTCATTCAGGGACTAAAAGCGTCAAAAAGTGCATAAGTTTGCATTTTCGCGCACAACTTACGTTATGAATACATTCGAACATCCAAAAATTTAAGTAATCATTAAAATATTATGTTTTAGTGATTGGCTTGATAAAAATCCATTCGTCGCATAATTTGGACCGTTTTTGCGTCCGTTACGACTTTCGTCGTAATTAACCGAACAACGCAATCGTACGGCCAAACGAACTGACATCCGGCATATTTTTTAGCATGTTTCATGTTCCCTACACTTTAACATCCTTATAAAGCTTAGAAATGGGTTTGAAGGGTGTTAGAAGTGCCAAAACACGACCATACGCGCACAGGGACCTAAACTGCTAAAACTAAAACTTAGCTGGTCTGTAGGCTCCTTACGGACCGTATGGACCTGCTTACGGTTCGTAAGCAACCCCCAGATCAGCAGAAAGTGCTTTCCAGCTTGATCCAGCTTTTCCCCACTTGTGCACATGGTTTTTGGGTTTCTATGGGCTGGTTTGTGTGCCTATCAAGGTGCCAAATCAGAATTTGGCAAGTGTACGGTTTAGATCGTGCCCCCTTATGCAAGAAACGATCCTAACGGTTGTGCCATGCCTATATAAACCCAACCCATTTTCCTTCATTCCTCACATTTGATCTGATTCAAGCTCTCTAAGTGGAAGTATATGCTTCCTACCTGAGAGAGAATCCGAATCAAATCTTGCGGGGACCTTCTTTAAGTATTCTTTCGCGTTTTTCATTCGTTTTAGCGTTAAAGTCAAACTGTGTTTGACTTTCTGCATTGACCAGTTTATGGTCGACGCGAAGTTCGTTTGAACTTCATAACGTGAGCGTAATCACGATGGTTATAGTCCCTAGTAACTATACCTACTGATTACCACGTTATCTAGGCTCAGTGACGAGTCGTAGTTTCGGCCAAATTGCGTTTTCTCGCGTATTTTGTAACCAAACTACTCTAGGATATTAAAACCATTTGTTTTAATACCAAACCTCTTTTCTAACTTAACTAAACATGTTTTAGCATGTTTAGCTCGTCGCTTTTAGAATTGTGCTTGTCTAGGGTCGTAAAGGTAAGCGATCTAAACAATCGCTTATGCTTACGAACCTGACCCATTTGGTCGATCTTTAGGATCCGACCAACACTTTAGGTGACCATAGTTGTATAGGGAATAACCTTCCGAGGTTATACCTTATGGTCACGTCGTTTAAGTAGTTGTATGATAAGTAGTTCTTATGCCTTAGGAAAATTACCAAAATACCCTTTTCGCGCCAAAGTTCATTTTAAGCCTATGTAACATAATTTTTGACATATAAAATGATTTGGCAACAATACTAAACATGTTAAGGCATATTTTACTTGTCATAGGACTAGTTAGGCATTCTGAACGTGTTTTACGCGAACGACGCGTTAAAGTAGCATAAGCTACCTAAACGGGTCGTAACGGGTCAAAAGCACTTAGGATAAGTTTCGTTTTAGTATGTAGGCTTTGTCAAACCATATTACATAAGTTCCCACACTTGTTTGGTTTACAATCCCTCGTACTACCCGATCCTCCGATAGGTCCGTTTATTAATGTAGATACCTATATTAGGTGCCGTTTGAATCCGTGATCTTCTAGCTTGCTTGGTGGATATCTAAAGTCTATTGAGCAATCTCAAGTGAGTACATAGTCCCCTCTTTTACTGTTTTTCAAACATTTTGGGGTGAAACACATGTGCCTACTTGTTACTTTCGTGCTTTCTTGTTTTCACATCATATGCTTGCTATGTTCTTTAGTACACTTATAGTACATGATTTCATTACATTGTTTTGCTATGTATGTTAACTTAGCATGCTAGCACATTGATTTACATTACATTGTTTTGTTACATATGTTTACTTGGCATATTAGCACATTGTTTTACATTACATTTTCTGCTAGGTATGTAGACTGAGCATGCTAGCACATTGATTTACATGACTTTTCTGCTTTGTATGGTAACTTAGCATACTTAGTACATTGTTTTCATATAACATGTTTACATTTGGTATAACATTTGGTTTGCACAAACGGGACTTATATACATTCATTAACATTAGCTACGCCGCTCGGTAGTAAGTAATGGTACCATAGGACTTGAGAAATCCTGTTCCTGACATCCTAGGTTTGTTTGGGTGTAAGGAATGACTGAATCCGAAAACATTTCTTTTGACAACCTTGACTTAGGGCTATCCGTCTATCTCAAGACTTGAATGTATGCGTTAACTTACCACATAAATGTTTGTATCATTTAAAACATGCATTTACTTTGCAAAACATAACTTTTTGATATATTCAAAATACTTTGTTTTGTACATTTTACATTTGGTTTAAGGTAATTACACTTTACTTACCATACATAACATTTGTTAAACATGAACATTATACTTTGGTGGTTTGTTTGAGTGACTTATGTTTGTATGTATAGTTTGTATGGCAAGTCAGGATATGGCGCGTTTTTTGTTAAGTGCTGACTTGTGTTGACTATGCCAGCCGATCGGCTAGCCCAGCCGATCGGACAACCCAACCGATCGGACAGATTGTTCGATCGGTCAGCAATGTCAGTCGATCGGCTAGCCCAGCCGATCGGCCAGCACTCACTCTATCCTGACTCTGTCTATAAATAGCTGTCCGAGCAACTCATTTGTAACTTTTGCTATTTTGACTCTCTGCCGAACTCATGTCGGTCTGACCTTTTAAAGGAGCTTGTATACTTTCATAATCGATTAATGAAAGATTAGACAGTATTTCAGAGTTGAATTTGTTATCGTACATCTGTAGTTTGATTCAATGAATTCCGTGCATTGATCATATCCGATTCATCTACGTTCCAGTCAATCAGATCCTATTCAAAAGGGACCTACAAGTGGTATCAGAGCATCAGGGAGCTGAACCGAGATCTACGACGACGAATTCACCGGAATTCGAGCTTCTTTTGCTGATTTAGAGACAAATTTCACCGGAAATTTGTTATTTCTGCCGATTCGATTCAAATTTCACCGGAAATTTGACAGATTTTTCTACTTTCTACTCAGATCTAGCTTTATTTTTCATTTTGTCACCATAAAATTGGAAAAACTTAAAATTGAGAGGGATTTTACGGTTAAAATTTGATAAATCTGCTATAGATCGATTCGTGATCATCAGAAGTATAATCCTTCAAGTTTTCATAACAAAATTCGTCCTAAAACTTGTTCAAATTCATCAAAAACTATGAAAAACTGTTCTTGGTTGCTGATGTCATCCGTTCAGACGACCTAGTTGTTCTTAAGACTTGCTGACATCATCAACTCGATCGAACAAGTTGTACAAACGACTTGATTTACAGTGCTTACAGATTGTACTGATTATGTCATCAGAGTTAGCCAATCGAACAAGTTGATCGATCGGACAGCATTGTTGATATTTGATATCTTTTGCTTACGACATATTGCTAGCCGATCGGACAAGCCGACCGATCGGACATAAATTGATTGCTGTTACTGTCATCAGTTTGACATCCAATCGAACAGGTAGTTCGATCGAACAAGCCGATCGATCGAACAAGCTAACCGATTGAGTGTGTACCAACCGATCGAACAAGTCATTCGATCCAAGTGCATCTGTGTTAGACTTTTGAAAAACATAAAGATTCTTCTAAGTGTTTGTTAAAACTGTTTCAGGTACTTAAAATGGACGAGTTCATGAACCCTTTTAGTGACATGTATGCATTTGCTGGAAACACCGGAGATGATACATCAAACCGAACAAATGAAAATTCTCCAAGTACAAAGAACACTTTGTCCGATGCTTTAAGCGTAGAGAGCGCGTATGGTACATATAACAAACCACCAAAGTTAATGGCGATAGAAGAATATAACAGGTGGGCCAAAATATTCGATGAATGGCTGAAAGCTTTCGCGTACCTGAGCTGGAAAAGTTTAAAGAACGGGTTCAACAATGGAAGAGTAGACTTTGAAAATCTTACAGAAAGTGAAGATATTGAAAATTTTGTGGCTGAGCTGAAATGTATAGCATTGATTCACCAGTCAGTGAGAGACGATATAATCTCATTGATTGAATACACAAACGCAAAACATCTTTGGGAAAAATTAAAAGTTAAGTGTGTTGGTACTGCTGAAATAGTCAAGAACAAGAAAAAGTTATTGAGAAATGAATTTGACTTGTTCGGATGTTTAAAAAATGAGTCCGTTTCTAAAATGATTGAGCGATTTGGGCATCTAAAGATGGAGTTGGCAAGACATGGAGTCATATATTCTCAAGAAGAGCTAGTCGACAAGCTGTTTGATTCGTTACCAGATGACAAAGATTGGGAATACTTTGCCCTGATGATAAAGAACACGATAAAGCCGGAAGAGTTGACTGTTGATCTGCTGATTGAGAGACTAGAAAGTCATGAGCTGGAAATAAAGAAACTGAACAAAGTCAACCACTCATCGTACCAGCAGAATGTAAAACTAGGGGTAGTATGATCCTAAAGACAGTTTCCCCCAAAACAGCCTTCTCAGCAGAAAATTCACAACCGGCCAATCAAGAAATTTTAAACAGTGGTTTTCATGGAGGAATGTCTTCCAATGCTTCAAGTCAAGGATCATCTTCTAGTACTTCAAGTCAACAGCAATCAGCACCAAAGACTGTATTTCAATGCAACATCGCTGTCGATTTGAAAAATGGTCAAAACTTCAGTGAGGAGTCAGCAAAGCAACAGATTGTGTTCTTAGCCTCTATGCTAGAGTCATATGAAAGTCTTGTGGCCAGGAAGATAGGAAATACCAACCTTGCGTAAGAAGACTATGATCAAATCGATCCAGAGGAAATGGAATTGATTGATATAAGGTGGTGTATGGCGAGTGCTGTAAGAAGAGCACAGCGTTTCATGGAGATAACTGGGAGAAAATCTATTGGTGGACCATCTACCAAGTTAGGATTTGACAAGACAAAAGTGACGTGTTTCGAGTGTAAGCAGAATGGTCACTTTAAGCACGAGTGTCGAATACTTACGTTGATGATTCTGAAAATCCATTTAGAGAAGATTATTACAAGAGAGCGATTTATCATCAGAATAAATCAGAACCGCCGAGGATGAAACAACTTGAGGATACCTCAAAAGAAAAATCCAGAGCTCTCGTTGTGATTCATGATGACGAAGGTTATGACTGGAGCGAGTTGCTACCGGAAGAGGATGTGGTTGGTTACTCTTTTGTTGCAAAGATTGTTCCTTTTAAGGACAACCGAACGGAAGAAGAAAAATTTGTCAATCGAAGAATGAAAGCCCAAACAAGAATGAACAGAATCTACAACACTTACAGAGAAGCCAAAAGGGCAAAGAGATGGGATGCAGACAGAGAGTGTTACCTTGACCCTAAAGGAAACATTGCAGTTGATCCTGACTCCATTAGTGTCGATGCTCTCATTCAACAATTTGCTGATGAAGAAGAAGCTAGACAGAAGAATGGTGGGGTAGTGGTGAAGAGAAAGTAGAAGAGAAAGATGAAAAAGAAAAGGAGGCAGAAAAGAAGCAGCAAACAAAGAAGATTGATGATGGGATTATCGATACATCACAAGAGTTTACTGCTGAAAACTTGATGAAGATGGCCGACAGAGTTCTTGCTGCAAAGGAGCTAGAGATAGTTTCTACTTTTGGAACTGAGTCAAAAGGCCAGGTCCGTCAGATTGATACAAACAAAGAGTCAGGTAAGAAAGTTAAAAGTAATGGTGATTGCAAGAATTGCATGAAAAACTGCAAAGATTGTAGTACTATTACATACCTTAACAACAAAAAGGTTGAAGATCTGACAAAAAGAGTCAGAGATGTTGAAGATCAGATCCTAAAATGGGATAAAATGTTGAAAGCTTCAAATGAACGAGCAAAAGAGTAAACAGAAAAAATTGAAAGTGATAAAAGTGATGTAGGATCGTGTTCGGCCCTGATTGAGTCGATCAGAAGAATTCCTATCAAATCAAGAGGCGGAAACTAATGATTTGGTGCTATTTCAGTCGGATTCACTTTAAATTGCTGTTGTATTGATCTTTATAGCATTTACAGACTCTGACAGCACTTCGGCAGCACTTCGTGGCTAACCGGAAGAAAACACCTTCAACTATGTGTTTAGGTTCGCTTGAATGACCTCCTTATATAGCTGAGGAGGTTTCGCTTATACGGTCATGTCCGTATAAGCGGACCTACATCAATGACGCATAAGTGAACCTATGAACATGACACATAAGCGGACCTAGCTTTTTGACACATAAGCGGACCTATACAATTTCATGTTTCTAGGATTTCGTGCCATGTCTAATCTATACAACACTAAGACTCGATGTAAGACGTAGTCGACAGATGTAGTGCACCAACAGACTCCCCCTCGGCTGTTGACGGAGTCTTCGAGTCTTCGATTGTCAACCTACATTCTTTATCAGTCTTCAATCTTCCTCTGAAGTATTTGTCATTGCAAGAATACACAAACTCTATCTTCATTATCAATAAACTCCTCTCTCTCGGATGTTGACACGGTGTCTTCAGACTCCCCCTCTCAATCTGCTGGGATCGTAGTCTGGAATTCACAGCTTCAAAATTTATCTTCAAGATCGATACCTGGCTCTATTCCATCACAGAATAGTCACCTGGCACGCATTTACCTGCACAATCTCTACCTTCACATAAGTTTCTTTAAAGATTAAACTTTCAAACTTTTAGAAACTTTTTCAAGAATTTCCAGAAATAATTTTACTTTCAGGATCTTTTACTGGTTCTTTTCAAGCAAACTTAACAACATCACATACTCTCTCCCAAACCTGTTCTTCATGTTTAGCACTTTGAACTTCGAAAATCAGCTTCTCAACACCAGTTGTTGAAAATCTTTTTGGATTTTTCAAAAACAAAGTAACTAACACCACTTGTAAAATCACGAGAAAATGCAGAAATGCAATATTTACAGACAATATTTTTGTGAGTTCGTGCAAGAGGATCATATCAGTTTCTGAGACATATCACCAACACCGTTAAGCTTTATTTCATTTTAAGCTCTAAACAATTTACCTAGATTGTTAGTATGTTTGTCCTCTTAAATTTTCACACAGATTTCAACTGTTTCGAGATACGCAATTAGTGTCTTAGATACTTAAACTTATCCGTGTGTCCCACTACTTGAATATACTCCCGTATCCAGATCCCAATATTCAGTCTTACAGGTGAGTATACCACAGATGATATCTGTAAAGGGGTTATGTGCGAGGGCCGTGAGAGCTCAGGTCGATACTTCCGTATACGCAGAGAGATGACGGCTTCGACTTTCGGTGTGTCCCCTTTAGAGGATTTTTTTAATTACAACAGCAGTGACTATCAATTTTATTGTTTCATCAGCATGCTGAGGGCGATGTATGTTTCAAGCATTTTGCAGAAAGCATTATCCGGGGACTAGGTCAGTATTTCCATACAGCAGAAGTCCCGGGATAATACCCCAGATATCACTGAGTATAAAGACCTAGTATCTCAGAATAAGGGATCTTTCAAACAAGATTTCAGGGGTTACCTATATATCCAAGCAATTTTGTTAACCCACAGAATAAGCAAGTTTGAAATTTAGGTTTATATCTCTTTACAGTTTACTAAATGTGCGAAAACCTACTGACACATCCCCAATAAGATTGTTTATCACATTGTGACTTTACATTTCTTTAGCGTGTTGTGATAGTCCACTGATGTACTATCATTTCCTCTTTTATGCAACAAAAACTCATTTTTCATATTATCATGTTTTTGGCTTTTTCAAATTTTCTAATGTTTTTGGTTTTTGGCTTTTTCAAATTTTCTAATGTTTTTGGATTTTCTGAAAATTCTTACTCCCCCTAAAATTCAAATACATCTAAAGAAAATTGAAAACAAACTATACAGAACATGACAACTGATATCGAATCGCTTCAAATCTCCATCCGTTTGGCTTAAACAATCAGAACTCCCCCTCACAACAAACTATTTTCCCATAATGATTTCAAAACACTCAAGTTTGTTTCAATCAAAATGGTTTTTCCGGAAAATAAGTTTGATGGATTTTACCACTTGTAAATTTTTCAATTAACAAATTCGGGGATGAGGTTTATCAAATTATCTTTCAACCACTTGTAGTAAAAATGCAAGTACAAATTAATGTCCTTGATTTACCATATGCAGATATGCACACACAAATCTTCAAACCTGTTTTTCAACCAATTACCATCTGTTGATTGAATTCTCAAGATGATGATTCCTACTCCTCGCTTACAGACCAGGGAGTTCCGGCAAGTCCTGCAAAACTTCTCAAACACATTATACAAACATGATAAAGAATGATGCCGATTCCTGATCCACAATTACCAACTTGGGATCTCTGGCAAGTCAGGTTTTTATTCTTTGAAAAATATATCCACCCAAGCCTGACCTTCCTTGGGTGTAACAACTTCTTCATCTTTACTTTTAACGGATTTGTGAATCCCTCTTTTGGCAGCATAAAATTCTTTAACACCTTTGGCCTTACCATTGACCATTTTTCCAAAAATGTGTTTCACATTTCCGTTGAAAGTCTTTTCAACATCAAATTTCTTCTTATCAGAATAAAATTGATTTGAAATTTCAACTTTTCCAACTTTCTTCATAAAATTTTCAGCACGCAACGGAGGAAAATTTTTATCGTTCATAGTTGGAACTTTTCTTTCAACCTTTTTCTCAACACATGGCTCCTCTGATTTTGTGGAATCAGATTCATCACCAGAATTGTTACCTGAACCTTTCACAACCCATTTTTGATTTTTTACATTTTCTTTTCTTCTTGAAGCACTCTTTGAACATTCTCCTTTTTCAAAAATTGAATTTTCAAAGCCAGTAAACTTTCGGGTTGACAGTTTAGTTTTCTCGACAGCCTTTTCTTTCATTTTACCAGAGACTTCCTGTTTTGGCTTGAATGTCTTTTGACAATTCTTCGCAACATGACCAACAGTTTTACACTGAAAACAGGTTCTCTTTTCAATCTTCTTTGGAACTTCAATCTTCTTCAGTTCTTCTTGCTTCTTGGCAAGGAATTCCTGATTTGTCTGCTTTCTGAATGATTGTTCTTTCTCAGCTTCTGTCGTTTTCCCTGAAACAAACATAGTTTTTGGTTTATACATTTTTTCATTTTTATAGTTTTTCGGTGGTACAAAACCTAATCCTTTCTTTTTGAAATTACGATTATGGTTTGGTTTCTTTTGGAAGCTATAACCACAATTGTAACCCATTTTCTTGTTAATTCTTTGTTGATCTCTTGAAGTGTATTGTTTAGGTTTTCCGATAAGATTTAAATCTTTTATTTCAGAAATATTAATTTCTGTTATTTTGAAAACCTTTTGAATCATTTCAAGTCTGACACTTCTTATTGGAAAAGCATCATCAGAATATAATTTGTCAGAATCTTTCAAAGTATAAGCCACTTTGAATGATTCAACATTCAAATTAGATTTTGACATCAAAAACTCTTTATCATAAACCCGTTTGTCCTTTTTGAATGTCGGCTTTGACGCATTGGACCCAGACTTTGACTCGGGTTTGGACTCCATGTTTGACTCCTCACTGTCATCTTTATCTAACACCTGATCGACCACACTTTTTATCAACTTTGACTCATGATCAGTGTCGGATGACGTGTATGTAACATCAATATTTTCGAGGCAAGTTATCCGATGGCCCAGACTCCCATTCTAAATTTATAGCTTTTTCAACTCTCTCGGAATTTGGATTTCGAGGTAAATATCCATTTTCGACCGGGGGCGGACATCTATTGTAGACCACACTTGATTTCTTACCAGAAGTCTTCACTTTTTCTTCGTCTTTTGTCACAGATTTCTTTTCTTCGGACGTCTTCTCTTCTCCAAACGTCTTCAAATTCTCCACAACCGGATAAATCCTGTCAACAACAAAAGTAGAACATGAGTAACTTTCTATTAATTTTTTAACTTTCTCAGTTTCTATCTTTTGTGTTGCTAACTCCAATTCCAGATCAGCACATTTCTTTATATGAAAATTAGCATCATCAAGCTGTCTCAGGTAAGCTATCTTCAGTGTATTCATTGCCATAGCTTGTTCACCACTCGAATCAGTATACTTGTTTATTTCTCTGTTCATTGTATCATATGATTCTTTCAATCTGTTTATGTTATGCAGCAACTCATTGTTCTGCTTGATTAAAGAATCACAGTTCATGCATTTTTCGGGAACTTTGACAGGTTCAGCATCAACTTTTACTTCAAATTCAGGAACCTCTTTGACTGTTCTGTTTGATCGTAAAAATTCAGCTCTTCTCTTTTTCTCAGCTTCAGCTTCAGCTTTTAATCTCTCTTCCTCTTCTTCTTCGAGCTTCCTTCGTCTTGCTTCAGCAGCTTCTATGACTTTTCTGCTTCTTTCTGCACATTTCAAATCATAAGCATTAGCAATGAAAGCATTAAAATTTGAAGTGTTTTTGGACATCTCTTTGGTCATGAGATCTTTATCTTGGCAAAAATCGTCCCAACAAAAACCTTCAGCCAACTTTTCATCATCTTGTTCTGCCAAACACACTTTGCTGTTTGTTGGAATATATTTATCCCATGAAAAATTTTCATATTTGCTTAGACATGCTCTTTTTGAACTATCAATTCCATCTCTCCCGTGAGCAGTTTGTGCCTGATGCTGTGCTGGTGGTGTGACTTGATGATAAATCGCCTTTTTGTGATAATTGTTGTTTCCAAAAGGATTTTGGGCTCCAGTAGCTTCACGATTTTTGCACTCTCTCTTGAAATGCCCCTTTTCCCTGCAACGAAAACATTTAACTTTAGATTTATCAAAGCCTAAAGTTGAAACATTTGCATCACGAAAATCATCTCTTCCCGTAATTTGTTTAAACTTCTCAGCTCGTCTCATCACACTAGCCATGCACCATTTTATGTCCATTAATTCCATCTCCTTCGCATCAATTTGATCGTAATCCTCTTTCGTGAGCATTGGATTACCGATCTTTCCGGCCACAAAACTACTATAAGACTCAAGAACCATTCCCAACAAAGACATTTGATTTTTAGCAATCTCTTCAGTGTAATCTTGATCATTTTCAAGACTAAGAACAATATTGCACTGAAGTTTTCTTCCATTCTTTGTTACAGAAATGTTTGGATCGAATAATGAAAATCTTGAGCTGCTAGATCCCTGGGATGATTTCTTTTCAGAAGAATCTTTAACACTGAAAGCAGTTTCGATTTTCGGAGAATGATTTGTTGATCCAGTAGCACCACTCTTGTAGTACAAGCTGATATCCTGTTCTCCATCGTAATTCTTCATCCTGGCAATCTTCCTTTGCTCCATCTCTTGAGCTTCCAGGTGTTTGATGAAATCTCCCAGTGTCATATTCTTGTAATCTTTTCTTTTGGATCTCAGCATCATCAGAAACGTTCCCCATGTTTCATGTGGTAACGCATCTGCAAGTTTTTCAATCAATTCATCAATATCTTTCTTAATTCCAAGTTTTGTCATATTTCTCACCAAGTTACAATATCTATCAATTATCTGCTTGGTGTTTTCAGTTTTCAAACCACGGAATAGATCGAATTCTTTCTTCATGAGAGACATCTTATTTTTGAGCATATCATCACTTCCAACAAATTTTGCTTCCAATTCTGTCCAGATTGATAAGCAGTTCCATCATGTTGAAGCAATATCAAATATCTTCCTTTATCGCTTGCTGAAGCAGACTCACCATCAATTTTTCATCTCGATATTTCTTTTTATCTTCAGTACTCATTTCTCGAATTGTTTGCTGCACACCATTTGTAACGGGTCAAACATATGGTTCTTCAGTGTGTTCTCACGCATCTAGGTGATAAGCCTCGACCCAGTTTCCAAATCGTTCAGACCACACGTTATAATCATCAATATCCATGAGTTTAGGCGGTTTCTGAGACGTTCCGGTTTCATTTTCAATCAAAGCATTCTGAGAAATTGAGATCGGGCTAGCAAAGGCGTTATAGAATTCGTTGTCCATTTGTCAATTGTCCAAAGTTCACAAATTTCCAAGTTTAGGCAAAGTGGTTCACACAAGCGAAACCTTTGTTGTCACTAAAAGCGAAACTACTGGATGTACAGATAAGCGAAACTCCAAGCTGTTCAGAAAAGCGGAACTTCAATCTGTTACAAAAGCGGAACCTTAAGGTCACTTGGAGCGAAACTACTCTTTGTTCAGATAAGCGGAACCTTCAAGTGTCACTACAAGCGGATCTCTTGAGCGAACCTTCAACAATTAAGTCCCTATAAGCGGACCTTTCGAGCGGAACTACAAGTTGTCTGTTCAAGCGGATCTTCCTGATGTCTATTCAAGCGGATCTCTTGAGCGAAACTACAACTAAGTGACTTTGAAGCGGACCTGTGATAAACACAAAAGCGGAACTAATGATGCATTTTGGAGCGGAACTATCAACTTAGGTGACACTGAAGCGAAACTAACTGTCCAAATAAACGAAACTATCAAGTGTTCGTAAAAGCGGAACTAAGTTCGAAGATCATTTCATCCATTTTTTGTCCGTATTTTGGTCTGAAACTTTCCAGGGTTTGTTAATATTCAATTCCACACACTCTGTGAAATTTTAAGACAATTTCGACCGATAAAATTTTCTGAATTGATGAAAGACGGTGTAGAAACAAGAAATGATGATGAAATCCAGCTAAAATGGCAAGAACTCCTCCTCCTGAGCTCTGATACCACTTGTACGATCGTGTTCGGCCCTGATTGAGTCGATCAGAAGAATTCCTATCCAAATCAAGAGGCGGAAACTAATGATTTGGTGCTATTTCAGTCGGATTCACTTTAAATTGCTGTTGTATTGATCTTTATAGCATTTACAGACTCTGACAGCACTTCGGCAGCACTTCATGGCTAACCGGAAGAAAACACCTTCAACTATGTGTTTAGGTTCGGTTGAATGACCTCCTTATATAGCTGAGGAGGTTTCGCTTATACGGTCATGTCCGTATAAGCGGACCTACATCAATGACGCATAAGTGAACCTATGAACATGACACATAAGCGGACCTAGCTTCTTGACACATAAGCGGACCTATACAATTTCATGTTTCTAGGATTTCGTGCCATGTCTAATCTATACAACACTAAGACTCGATGTAAGACGTAGTCGACAGACGTAGTACACCAACAAGTGACATAGAAAGAACTAGGAAAGAAAATGAAAAACTAATTCATGAAAATCGTCATATCACCGAAAATTTGAGAAGCTTAAACGAACGGTTAAAGATTCTGATGAACGAAATGGTAAAACAACAAAAGAAAATCTTCAACTATCAGGTGTGCTTAGAGTGAAAGAGGAATTGATCAACCAACAACTGGATGAAATTGAAAAATTGAAGCTTCAATTTCAAGAAACTAAAATTGAAAAGGAACGCATCCAGTTGAAATTGAACATTTACAACTCCGCTAGTTTTGTTCTCCAACACATTGTTCCAAAACCAATTGGAAAGAACAAAGCTGGAGAAGATGTATACTCTGATGGAACGAGTGTGGGATTTCATCGAGTTCTACCACCAGTTCTAAACAATTTCTCAAAGAAGAAATCTGGGTTGGTTAATGATGAGGAGGTTAATGGAGTAAAACTTCCGGACACAATTGATATAACATTCACATCATCTTCTGATGAAGATAGTGTCCAATCTGAAGTTGTGAAAAGTGTTGTTGAAAATGTTTTAAAATCTGAGAGTGACACTTCTGAGGAAGATGAATGCTTTCTTGACAAATGCATTTCAAAATCGAAATCCAAAAACAACTTAAATGTGGAACCAAATCTTGTAATGTACAAAATGGTTGGATCTGATAAGTTGTATTCGGATTGTGATTTTCCGATAGAAAATGTGAATGTTGACAAAATAAAAAATGTGTTCAGATTAATTGAAATCAACGTGTCTGAAATTGATGGATTAAAAGGTACTAAGGGGGAAATGAACTTTGAAAAGGATAAATCTTACTACAAAAAACCTGTTGTACCTCCGCGTTTTCATAACAACAATCAAAACAGATGGTCGAATGGTTATCAGGGGGGTAAGAATTATCCAAGAAAGAATGTTCAAAACAAAAAAATTGTGGAGAAGAAAGTATTTGTGAAAAGTTCAAGTTCGAGTTCACTTTCTGATGAAGAATCAAAAATCTTTTCAAAATCAAACAAAGAATTCTTCGAAAAGAAAGCCTCACAGCCTCAGTCTGAAGGAACAAGTCGGGTAGTTGACACCCGAACATGCTTTAAATGCAATCAAGTTGGACATATTGCACGAAAGTGTACCAACTTGAAACCTAAGACTGAAGTTGATGAGATTCAGAAAAAGAAAGCTGATAGAAAAGGAAAAGCTCCAGTACTTGTTGAGAAAAAGGTTTTGAAAAATAATAACACCAAAGTCAAAACCGAACTTGTTAAGAATGAGGTAACTAAAAATGACAAATTTTACAAACGAGCTGCCTCATCTCAACAAACTTGGAAGCCAAAATGTATTGATCAGAAAGCAAATTCTCCAAAACCTAAGGTTTCTGAGACTGAAAAGTCATCATCTTCAACCAAGAAGATGTATGTACCTTTGGATTTGTATGAGAAACTTCAGAAACAAAAATCAAATTCTGAAAAGAAATATATGGTGAAGAAAGACCAATCATCTGGTCAACCTCCGAAAAAGGATGTTTATTTATACAAAGAGGTTGAGATTGGGTCTGAGGAGAGTTTGAAGATAAACGACAAAAATTTTCCCCCGCTTTACACAAAAACTACTCACATCAATGTGAAGTTACCCGAGTCAAAGAAGGCTTGGGTAGCATCAAAATCTAATTAAATGTTTTTGATATGTGTGCAGGGGCTTCCAAGATCCATTTCACGTTGGATTATGGATAGTGTAGCTTCTCGGCACATGACAGGGCAGACGACATTGTTATATGATGTTAGAAATTTCAATGGAGGTTACGTTGGATTCGCGGGTAATCAAGGTGGCAGGATTATTGGTGAAGGAACGTCATCCAATGGGATTGTGGCGTTTGAGAGAGTTAACTACATTGCTGAGCTGGAGAATAATCTGCTAAGTATCTCGCAGATTTGTGACAGGATGTATACCACTCATTTCACTGACAAAGAATGTTTGATCTTGAAGCCGGGATTCGTTATCCCTGAAGAATGGATTATTATGAGGGCACCCAGAGTCAATGACCTATATGTTTTGGATATGAGTGTGGCAATGACAACCACGGGTCAGGCTCATTGTTTTGTATCTAGAGCAACTGAAAAAGAATCAAGATTGTGGCATCGCAAGATGGGGCATATACATCTAAGAAAAATGAATCACTTGGCGCACAATGATTTGGTTACAGGAGTTCACATCAAAGGTTTTCATCTGGAAGGGGAGTGCATTAGTTGTGTTAAAGGCAAGCAGAAGAAAAAGTCACACCCCAAAAAGCAAGTCAATTCAGTCTCAAGACCACTGGAAAGACTTCACATGGATTTGTTTGGTCATGTGAATGTCAAAAGTATTACAGGAGATTACTACTATTTGGTCGTTACTGATCATTATTCAAGATTTTCTTGGGTATCATTCCTGAAGTCGAAGGATGAAACATTTGATAGTTTGATGGCGTTATTATGAAAGATTGAGAATCTGTACCAGAGGTGTATCCGAAGAATTAGAAGTGATAATGGTACTGAATTTAAAAACAACAAGATGGAAGAATTTTGTGAAGAACGAGGTATATTGCATGAGTTTAGTGCTCTGTACACTCCACAGCAGAACGGAGTTGCAGAATGCAAAAACCGGACACTAATCGTAACGGCAAGAACTATGCTTACTGATTTAAAGCTTCCGATAAATTTTTGGGCAGAAGCTGTTTCTGCCGCATGCTATACGCTCAACAGAGTTCTCACTGTCAAGAAGTTCAACGAAACATGCTTTGAGTTGATCAATAACCGCAATCCTAATTTGAAGTATCTTGAACCCTTCGGGTCACCCGGTACGGTAATAGAACCTTATGGAAAGTTTGGCCCGAAGTGCATTGAGGGTATATTTGTTGGTTATGCAAGTCCTATGCGACGTGTCTTCATTCCAAGTGAGAAGCGGATTATTGAAGCTACAAATGTTGAATGTCAAGGTCATACGATGCCGCCGCAGAATCCTGGAGATTCATGGCGTTATCACTACAACACTCTGTGGGATTCGTTTGACGTGATGGAAGAACCTGAAGATGAAGAAGATTTCTTTGACGAGTTGGATATTCTTAGAGATTATGAGTCATCAGAAGGAAGATTTCTAGCTAAGTATTCTAGGCGATCACAGCAAACTTAAAATGACAATGAAGCAGGTCCTAGTAATGCTGGAGAACATGATGATACTCCACAAACTCCTTCAGAACAAGAACAAGCTCCCGATATTCAGACAGCAACAAATGATGAATTAGCACCTGATATCAGTCCAACATTTGATCATGGTGATTCAGAGTCTAAGGGGGAGCAGATCCAGTTTTCAGATCAAACAAATTCTATCAGTGAACAAAATGCAAATCATAATGTCACAAATTTGGAAGGCGAGCTAGACGTTCCAGGCGAGGTGATGCCAAGAACTCTTTCATATCACCCAGAAGAGCTGATAATTGGAGTGTTACAAACAGGCGTTCGCACCAGACGACAGATTGATCAAGGGCTTACTTGCTTTTATTCTACTGTTGCTCCTTTGCAAACAGAATTTTAACTCAGTTGTTTCATTTCGCAGGTTGAGCCTCGAACATACAAGGAAGCACTAACTGAAGATTCGTGGGTCAACGCTATGCAAGAGGAGCTAAACCAGTTTGAAAAGCTAGGAGTCTGGAAGCTGGTGGATTTGCCTGAAGGACACAGGAAGATAAATACCAAGTGGGTGTTTAAGTGCAAAAGAGACGACAGAGGGGTTGTTATTCGAAACAAAGCTCGACTCGTTGTCCAAGGCTTCAGTCAACAGGAGGGTATAGACTTCACAGAAGTATATGCTCCCGTTGCTCGACTTGAAGCAATTCGTATCTTCCTAGCATTTGCATCATGGAAGGGATTCAAAGTGTATCAGCTTGATGTAAAGTCAGCCTTTCTCTACGGTAAAGTGAAGGAGGAAGTCTATGTCAGACAGCCACCGGGCTTCACTGACCCATACCATAAAGACAAGGTTTATCTTTTGGATAAGGCATTATATGGCTTACACCAGGCCCCGAGAGCCTGGTATGAGACTCTGTCTCAGCATTTGCTAGCCAATCATTTCATACGAGGAAAGATAGACACCACCCTCTTCACAAAAGAAGTCGACGGACATCTTCTAATAGTACAGATTTATGTGGATGACATAATTTTCAGGTCTACAAACGAACAACTCTGCAAAGACTTTGAAAATGTTATGAAGCAGAAGTTCGAAATGTCATCAGTGGGTGAGATGAAGTTCTTCTTGGGACTACAGGTTGATCAACTACCCAAGGGAACTTTAATACATCAGACAAAGTACGTTCATGATATCTTAGAGAAGTTCGGGATGTCAGCATTGTCACCAATGTCCACCCCATTAGCAACGAACCATGTAATCCATCCTGATCTCACCGGAGATAAAGTGGATGAAATATTATATCGCTCAATGATCGGTTCGCTAATGTATCTGACTGCTTCAAGGCCGGATATTATGTATCCCACCTGCCTCGCAGCACGGTTTCAGTCAAACCCCAGAGCTTCGCATTTAGTAATTGTGAAAAGGATATTACGCTACCTGAAAGGAACTCCATCTTTGGGGTTGTGGTATCCTAAAGAAGGCGACTTCACACTCGAAGGGTATTCTGATTCCGACTTTGGATGCTGCAAAGTCAATGCAAAATCAACAACAGCAGGGTGCCAGTTTTTCGGACCACGGTTGGTCACCTGGCAATGCAAGAAGCAAACCTCTATTGCTTTATCTACATGTGAAGCTGAGTATGTATCTGCCAGCAGCTGCTGCTCTCAGATCTTGTGGATTCAGCAACAAATGCGCGACTACGGTTTGCAATTTCTGAACTCCTCTATCTTTTTTGATAATGAGGCAGCAATAAACATCACTAAAAATCCCGTTCATCATGCTAAAACAAAAAATATTGAAATTCGTCATCACTTCATTCTCGATTGTTTCGAGAAGAAGTTGATACGAATTGAGAAAATCCATACTGACGAGCAAAAAGCTGATTTACATACCAAAGCATTTGATAAAAAACGTTTTCAATATCTGCTAAAATTGAATGGTATGAAGCTTTTGTTGGTAATGGAGGGGATTATTAGCATTGATGAAGACTCCATGTAGATGATGTTGAGAAACAATCTGCAATGGTTTGTCGATTTTTTACCTGTTTTGGTCTTTAGGGGGAGATAGGTATACTTTCAGAAAATCCAAAAACAATAAAAAGTTGAAAAACCCAAAAACATGAGAAAATTCTAAAATCCAAAAACATTAGAAAACTGAAAAAGAGGTTGTGTAAAAAGAGAAAATGATAGTACATCAGCTAGACAGTTACAGTACGCTAAAGATTTGTAAAGAATTAAAAGCGTTAAACAGTCTCACTGATGATATGTCGATAGGTTTTTGCACATTTAGTAGATTTATTCGGGATATAAACATAAAAAATTCAAAACTTGCTTATTTCGTGGGGAACACTACTTGGATATATAGGTAACCCCTGAAATCTCGCTTGAAAGATCCCTCTTTCTGAAATACTAGGTCTTTATACTCAGTGATATCTGGGGTATTATTCCGGGACTTCTACTGAATGGAAGTTCTGACCTAGTCCCCGAATAATACTTTCTGCATTGCTTGAAACATGGCACAACCCTCAGCAAATTGATGAAACAATAAAATTGATAATCATTGTTGTTATATAAAAGATCCTCTAAAAGGGACACACTGAAAAGTCGAAGCCATCATCTCTTTGCGTATACGGAAGTATCGACCTGAGCTCTCACGACCCTCGCATTTAACCACTTACAGATATCATCTGTGGTATACTCACCTGTAAGACTGAATATTGGGATCTGGATACGGGAGTATATTCAAGAGGTGGGACACATGAATGAGTTTAAGTTCCTAAAACACCTAATTAGTATCCTGAATAGATTGAAAATTGTGTGAGAATTTAAGAGGATCAGTATATTGACAATCTAGGTGAATTGTTTAATTCTAAGTATAAAATTAAGCTTAACGGTACTAGTGACTTGTCTGATAGCTGATATGATTCCCTAACACGCTCACCAAAAATATGTTTGTAAATAGTTTACTTTCGTTATTTTCTATACTTTAGTTTCTACAATTCATTTTTAGTTTAGAGTTTATAGAAAATCCAAAAAGATTTTTCTTGTCTGCTTTATTTTTACGACAAACCAAAGCAGGGAGTTGATCTTCAGATTCTCAGTTTGATGCAGTTGCAGGAAGTTATTCTAATCTGGAAGATGGGTTGGGAGCTAATCTTGAAAGAACCAGAGAAAATGCAAAGTCTATGCAAGTTCATTAACTTGAAACTTGTAAATTTTAAGAAAAAGTCGGATCAAAATATCAGTATGTTTTGTCTCGGGTCAGCCAAGGTCATTAAGTTGAACTTGGTAGACAAATTAAGTACCTAGGGTCATTTACTTGGACCTAGATACTTAAGTGGATTTCTCAAACACTGATAAAGTCAAAAGGTCAAAAAGTCAAAGTTGTTGAGAGTCAAAGGATCACTTGGATCGGACAAGCTGACCGATCGGCCAGCATTGCTAGCCGATCGAACAACCTAGCCGTGTCAAGGACGCCTATAAATAGCCGGTCAAAGAGTTCAGTCAAAACGGTTAACATATTCGATCGGCTAACTTATTCTCTCTCAAACTTTCACCGATTTTCTTGAATTCTTGATTCCTTTTGCATTTAGCACATTGGTTTGTTGGTTTGCTCATCATTCACAATGGCAAAGGTATGATTTTCACATCCAAATCTGATCAATTTTGATATGTTCTTCGTGTTCTTCACAGTCGGTCCTTTAATCTTAGATTTAGGAAGATTTAACAAGTTTTGATGAGTTTCAAGCATAGGGTTTTGTTCGGAATGATTAGATCTACAAGTTTACCGGATCAATTTGTGTTAAATCTTGCTCAAACTTGATAGATCTGGGAATATGTGTGTTCGGCTGTCGGCAAGCTTATCGAGAAATTAGACACTGTTTAGGATGAGTTAGACAAAGATGAACACAGGGTTTTGATCGTGACAACATTAGGA
Source organism: Helianthus annuus (assembly GCF_002127325.2). NCBI lineage: Eukaryota > Viridiplantae > Streptophyta > Magnoliopsida > Asterales > Asteraceae > Helianthus > Helianthus annuus. The sequence continues at coordinate 37,001,323 of NC_035437.2, read as the reverse complement.
ACATGAATCTGTGTTCAATTTGTGAAAATTTGCATAAAAATTTTTGAATCTTTTGTGTGTTTATAACTGTTCTTGAATTAAGATGCCAGCCGATCGGCTAGCCCAGTCGATCGGACAGCAATCATAGTGTGTTTACTTGTGTTGTTGCATAGGATAGTTTATGCCTTGAAAGATGTGCCTTAATGTGTTAGATGTTTGAAATGATATGTAGTGTGCTAGCAGATCGGTCAGCATTGCTAGTCGATCGAACAGCATTGCTAGCCGATCGGACAGCATTGCAAGCCGATCGGACATCATCCTCATCCTTACAAAGATTTCTGTGCAAAATTGCCAACTGATCGGTCAGCATTGCAAGCCGATCGGACAACATTAGTGAAAATTCCATTGCTAGCCGATCGGTCAGCATAGCAAGCCGATCGGACAACATTTCTGTTACTTCATTGCTGTAATGCTAGCCGATCGGACATCATCTGCCAGCCGATCGGACAACATCTGCTAGCCGATCGGACAACATTGCCAGCCGATCGAATAGCATTGCTAACCGATCGGACATGCTAACCGATTGAACTGCTTTGCTAACCGATCGGACATGATAACCGATCGATCAGTCTTACTTGATGAAGTTTCACTGCATTGCCAACCGATCGGACAACAATGCTAACCGATCGGACAAGCCATTCAATCCTCTAGTTCTATCACATAGGAATTTCCAGTGTTAGACAAATTTTCTAAAACTCTCATTTTTTCCATCCTCATAGATCAAGACCTGTGCATATGATTGATGTTATATATATTTACAGGGAAGAGGAAAGGACACAGATAAAGGCCACAATGTTTATTGTGCAATTGATTCTGATAACACGAATGGTACAGTGGTTGAAAAGATGGCCAAATTTTTGAGAGAAAGCAGAGTAGCCAAGGCTCTATCTGATAAAACAGTTATTTATGAATCTCATGTTAGAGATTTCTGGAACACAGCAAGATATGAAGAATCAGACAAGATGATACATGCAGTCTTAAGAAAGAAGGACCAAAAAGGAAAAGACATAGATGTAGAATTCAAGTTTGATGTTGGAGATCTAAGGAGAGTTCTAGACTTAAAAGATTCTGACAGTGACCCAACAATCATGTCTGAACGTCTTGCTAAAGGCTTGTGGTGTAGAATGGGATTTACTGGTCATCTCAATGGAAAGATGACTAAGACAAGTTTTTCAAAGGCATATAGATAGATACTTGTTGCACTGCATGGTACATTCATTGTCACACAGGAAAGGAGCCTATGATGAAGTATCTGATTATATTATGAACATAGTCACAAGCTTGGTATTGAACAGAAAATACAATATTTCTCAAGTGATCTTTGAGTATATGAAGGAGAACTGCCATGCGAAAGGAGACAAATATATCATGTATCCTAGATTCGTTATGATGTTGATAAATGATAAGATCACGGATCTTCCAAAGATCAGAAGTGATGTTATGGATGTTAGAAACATTACATATGAAACAATTATGAGAGTCACTAAAGAAAGTGATACAAAAACGGAACAGATGATATGCAAGATCAAGGATTCAAAATATGTTGCTCCTGAGAATGACAAATGGAGACATGACAATTGTGATTCCGACAATGAAGACGCAAAGATGAGTGAAATGACTAAGAAGAAGACTAGATGGTGGTGTGTGAGAGATGGAAAAAGAAAGAGAACACCTAAGTCATCCCCTGCAGTTACCATTCCGAAGGATGGAGATAAGGGTATAGTGAAAGGGGGAGCCTTAAGACAATTAGAATTTATGTTTAAGAAAATATTTCTAACATCTCTGTTAATATTTGTTATGTAGGGTCTTCTGGAGAACCGCAGCAGAGATTGATTGATGAAACTGTCTTGGAGCCATCTGTGGTCATTAAACAAGGAGCTGATCTTCTAAACCAAACTTTTGAAAGTTATCTGAAAAAGAATGAGGAAGCAGCAGCACAAAAAGCTCAAGGATCGAGTGCTCATGTTGAGAATGTTACAAGAGTTAAACCAGAGATTGAAGCTCAGGGTAGTTCAAGTGAAGATGATTCTAAAGCAACTCAATCTGAATCTGAATTAGATCCAGCGACTCTTGGAAGAGGGAGAGCTCAGCTGAAGAAGAAGCCTTTAAAGAAAAAGAAAGGATCAGATGAAGAAGATTCACCTTATGATCCTGAAAAACCAAAGAAACAAATAAAGAAGCGTAAAGCAGTTCAAGCTGGAATCATTCCAAGAAATGTTAGAGCAAAGAAAGCTGGTGCTGAACCATCAAAAGAAAAGGGAGGAAAGACAGAAAAACATGTTCAGAAATCAAAAGATCAAAGTGTTGAAACTCCAAAGGAACCTGAGATAAAAATTACTGAAGAACCGGTGGAGAAAGCTCAAGAAAGAACAGGAGGTGATGATGATTATGTAGAAATCATTGGATTCAAAGATGCTCCTCCACAAGATAAACCAGGACCATCACATCCTAAAGATTCAAAGTATGATTAAATTTTTGAAGGTCTTTTAGAAGCAACAGGAATTTACACAGAAGATATTCCTGAAGATGATTATGACATGTTCAACGATGAAGCGGTTAAAGAATTGGTACAAAAGGTTAACAAGTTGGAGAAAGAAAAAGCCAAGACTGAACAAGAACGTGATATTCTGAAGAAACAAGTTGATAATCTCATGAAAGCTCATGATCAAGTCAGAGCAGTGCTAATAGAACAAGAAGAAACGATGAACAAAATGAGGAATGAAGCTCATGATAATTCAAAGTTGTTTGAACTGTTGACGACAGAGATTGCTTCGTTGAATGTGAAGATAAAGAACTTGGAAGATGTGAATCAGACACTTAATCAGCTACTCAGTGAGATGAGTGAAGCTTCATCAAACGAAATGAAGGCAATGAAGCTAGAGATGGAAGCCATGAAGGCAGATAAGGTGGTGAAAGATGAACAACTTCATATGCTACACTCTGTCATGGAAAGTCATTTCAAGATGGATGTTCATGTTGTGTTCAATGAAATAGAAGTAAAAAGAACTGAAGAAAGAAGAATGGAACGTGAAAGACGTCTAGCTGAAGAAGCCACACAAAAGAACAAAGGTGTAATTGATGATACTCAAGAAGCTAGTGGATCATCAAGTCAACATGAGATTGGTGGTTCATCAAACCAAGAAGACATAGAGATGGTTGAAGCTGTAGATGTTCAAGAACAAGAAAATATTCAAGAACAAATTGATCAAGACTTCATGATGGTTGGAGAGTCTTCTGAGCCTGTTGATATTAATAATGTTCTTCGAAGAGTTGATAATATTCAAAGGAAGAGAAAGGCTAGAGAAGTTTTGTTACTAGAATGGAAGACACAACAATTTGTTCTTGTTGGAGATGCTTACAAAGTGCCATATAGTGCAAAAGAAGTGGCTCGACAACTAAAGTTTTATGATAGAAAAAGAAAGGGAATGATAGCTCGTGGAGAAATAGTTGATGATGATTCCGATGTACAGATGTTTAGAGATGAAGAAGAGGAAGATGAAGATAATGTTGATGATCAAATGGATGACAAGCCTGATGATCATGATGATAAAGATGATAAAGGAGATGATGATAATGATCAAGGTGCTTCCGGGTTGCTAATCAAAGACCAAATTGTTCAAGAAAGAATTGAAGAGCTATTGAATGATGAGATCAATGAACAAGAGGATGACGTACAAAATGAAGCATCATCATCTGGAAAACAGCATGTTGATCAGGTACTCCTCTCAAACCCAACTGTTATTTACTTGAATGTTCAACAAGAAGGTGAGGTTGAGGTTAGAAGAACTAGAGCCGAAATGTTAGAAGAGTTGGGATTAGAAGAAGGAAAGTTTAAGTTTGATATTGAGGACGAGATTCCCCAGTCACCAGCAAAAGACTTCGAGCCTAGATACGCATTTGAAGTAGATAATTATGATGATGTGATTGTTGAAGATGCTTCAGATTCATCTAAAGATGAAATTGATTTTCATTATGCTGGGGTTGATGAAATATTTCCTTCATTGGCTGAGATGTTTAAAGACAGAAATGAAGATGAAATTAAAAGAAAGATTGTTGAAAAGATCTCCACAGAAGGTGTTCCTGAAACTATTCCGAGAGAGATTCTTGTAGAAGAAAGAAAGAAATGGTTCAAAAATATGCCCAAAGAAAGAAAAACTCTCAGAGCTCTCTAGTACTTTACTCACAACAAAAATCTATCATGGGGAGATATTCTATCATGGGGATACCTTGAAGATCTCAAAGTGCATGCCATCAGGAGAGAAGAAGGAGTTCAATACTCCGAGTTCTTATCTGATATTAGTACTCTTCCATGGTGGGATGTGGATGAGTTGGTAAAGACAAAGAATATCAAGCAGTTCTACTATGCTCCTGAAGTACGTCAACATGATCAAGATTTGTGGAACTACATTAAATGGCAAGCAAAGAATGGTTATCCTGATTGGAAACCACAATATGCATGGCAGATTGTCACATACTCTGAAAACGGAGAAAAAGATATAACTCTGGATGTAAAGCTGCCGAAGTGTCTGAAGAACATGCCTCTCAGAGCCATTGAGCAAGATTTTCATGATCTATTTCAAGGATGGTTTTACAATGAAACTACGGCTGAAGCAGTTATCTCTCTTTATGATAAGTCCACCGGAAAATCTAGAAGAATCAGTATATTGGATCCAATGTGGCTAATCAACTGCTCAAAGAAAGACATTGATTGCTTGTTCCTGAACAAGATTGTTTATGAGAAGAGAGACAAGGCTCAAGCAATGCAATATCAAGGGATTGTGGATGTATGCTTCGCTCAAGACATTAATTCAGGTAGATATTGGAAGTCTAAATGGAGAGACATTGAAATTGATGAGTTTTTGAAAAGATACAAGCGCAGTCAAAGATCTAAAGAGATAGCTAAGAGAGCAGCTGAGTTGGGTAGACGAAAAATGGGGTTTGTTCCACGAACAGATCAGACACCAATTGAATCTGAAGAAAACAAGATTCCAAAATGGGATCAAAAGCGTGATGGTGACCCAGAGTACAGGAAATGGTGGATGACTGAAGGTAGACACAAAAGACGAAGAATGTTAGAAGAAAGAGAAGAAAAAAGGAGGCAAAAGGCGAAAGTGCAAAGGAGGAACATGAAGAATTGAAGACTATGCTGGAAGGAACTACAGTTACATCCGAGGGGGAGTCTGTTAGTACAATAACGCCTGTAGCTTCCGTCAGCATGTAGTCATGTTTTGTATGTGTGTAGTTTATGTTTGTATGGAAAGTCAGGATATGGCGCGTTTTTGTTAAGTGCTGACTTGTGTTGACTATGCCAGCCGATCGGCTAGCCCAGCCGATCGGCTAGCCCAGCCGATTGGACAGCCCAACCGATCGGACAGGCTGTTCGATCGGTCAGCAATGTCAGCCGATCGGCTAGCCCAGCCGATCGGCCAGCACTCACTCTATCCTGACTCTGTCTATAAATAGCTGTCCGAGCAGCTCATTTATAACTTTTGCTATTTTGACTCTCTGGCGAACTCATGTCGGTCTGACCTTTCAAAGGAGCTTGTATACTTTCATAATCGATTAATGAAAGATCAGACAATATTTCAGAGTTGAATTTGTTATCGTACATCTGTAGTTTGATTCAATGAATTCCGCGCATTGATCATATCCGATTCATCTACGTTCCAGTCAATCAGATCCTATTCAAAAGGGACCTACACTTAGGATGATGTTCGTGACACTAGGGCGGACCTGTGCCTTAGAGACTTAAAATGAAGATAGACTTAGTTTAATTTATGTGATGTAGTCTTGTATCTTTTGTTTAAGACAATGAAACTCGTTTGTTTGATAAATAAAATATAACTTTTATGCCATGGTTGTGAAACAATAACTCTGTTACCACACTCCCCAACGTTTCCGCCACGATTTGATGTTTTACGTGGTTGGGCTGTGACAGAAGAGTTGGTATCAGAGCCAATGGTTATAGGGAATTAGGTTATTAGTAATGCTTTAACCTAGACTATAACCTTTCTAGGACCCTGTTGGTGCATAATGTCTAAAGCCTACGTTTTTGTGAAGTTAGATTAACGTATATGGTCTAGATAGGTTATTTTGTAATAGATCAGGGGTTAAATATGTAATTATGTGAAAGTTATAGTGCTGGACCGCTTTTGTGACACATGTCCACAAAAGCGACCCAGGCTGGATCGCTCATGTGGACATGTCACATGAGCGGTTCCAGAAAACTATAAATACCCCCAATCTCAGTTCATTTGTAACGTTGTCCTGGATTGTACGTCGAACTGCTGACCTTCTGGCAATCGTTATCAAGTGAAGTAAAAGTGATTGAAGTGTAGATCTGTCTGTTTTCTACTCCTTTCTGTGCCGTACATCTTCGTATCATGTTAAAATGTGTTTCCGCCACATTTTTAGCAGGCTCTAGCTTATATTGACTCCTCAGTGAGATCATACTAGATCCTACAATTGGTATCAGAGCCAGTTGTAAGCTAGTTGCTAGATACGAAGTGTTTTTCTTGGATTTTTGTAGGTCTGGACTGATTTAGCGGTGAAAATGGACTGAATTTTGAACAGTAGGTGGAAAATACAGTAATTGTAAACCCTTGAAAGTTTCGGACCAAAATTCGGACTAAAAGTGGCCTAAAAACGCTCGTGAAATTTGGACCGCTCTGACGTCATCTTTGAACCGCTCTTCTGGACCGCTTCTACATACAAGGTTTCCTGAACCGCTCCAAATTTTCTCGGTGGATCGCTCCAAATGGTCATGTTAGGTGCTGGATCGCTTTTCTGAACCGCCTGAAAGTATATTTTGCTGAACCGCTTATCTGTCACTCTTGGATCGCTCTTCTGAAACTTCTGAATCGCTCAAAATGTTCTTGTGAACCGCTCCAAAGGTTCTTTTCTGGATCGCTCATTGGGTAATTCTTGAATCGCTCGAAAGTCAAGTGTGTGGATCGCTCTTAGTGTTTTTCTGGATCGCTCTTCTTGACAGTTTCTGGATCGCTTATTGTGTCTGTTTAAAAATTTTTTTCGTAAAGTCTGAAAATGGATAGTCAAGATTTCTATAACATGTTTTCGGGTGTGAGTGCTACTCAAGGCCAAACCAATATTATGCAGAATGTGAATCTAGAGAACGAGCTTGGTACAATGCAGAAACCTCCCAAACTAATGAGTTTGGACGAATACTCAGGATGGTCAGTGAGGTTTAAAAACTGGGTACAAGCCAATCACTTAGAGAGTTGGATAAAGATCGAGAGAGAGTATGTGCCTCCATTAGATGGGATGAGAACAAAAAAGGCAGTTGCAAGTCTGACGGATGTAGAGCAGGTAGAATTCAAAGCTGAGAAGAAGATGATCAGCATCCTGCAACAAGCGATAAAAGAAGATATTTAGTGCTACTACAGCATAAGGATACTTCAGCGTCAATATGGTATGCATTAGAGAAAAAGTTCAAAGGCAGCGCGTCAATGATAAAAAGCAAAACGACTTTGTTGAAGAAAGAGTTTGACATCTTCACAGGGATAAAGGGTGAATCAACTAAACAGCTTATCGAGCGATATTGTCATTTAGTGTTGGAGATGAGAAGGTTGGACATTGAGAAGACGAATGAAGAATGGATAGATAAATTGTGCGATGCACTTCCCTATGAGGAATGGGGAACATACTTAATGATGTTGAAGAACAGTACGGATTTCTTGAATTACAGCTTGAGTGAGTTCATAGAGAAGATTGAAGCTCATGAACTAGAGTTGGTGAAAATTAAGAAGATAAATTCGGCAAATATGCCACAAGATGTATCGCTGTATTACAAGAGTAGTCCTGTAGTTTCGAACGTTCAGAGTCCGAAAATTCATACTGGTTTTAGTGCAGAAAACACTACATCTGTTACTCCAAATGCACATTCGTCAAGTCATTCAACTCCGTTTGCTAACTATGAGCCGAACGTCAAAGCTTCAGATAATTCTCCTCAAAGTTCAATTGGGTCAAATCAACAAACAGTCGTGTCTGGGGTGCATTGCAACATAGCGATTAACATCAAAAATGGAAATGAGATCACAGAAACTGCAGCAAAGCAGCATATCGCGTTATTGGGTTCGGTCCTGGAGGCGTATGAAGGGTTGGTTGCTGGTCGGATCGGAAATCCTGATATGACCAAAGAGGATTACGATCAAATCGACCCGGAAGAGCTGGAATTGATAGATATTAAGTGGGGTATGGCAAGTCTAGTCCGGAGAGCTCAGCGGTTTACGGAGATCACGGGTAGAAATAGTTTGTCGGGTCCGGATCAGAAACTGGGGTTTGACAAGACCAAAGTCACCTGCTTCAAATGTAAAGAGAAAGGTCATTTTAAGCGGGAGTGTCCGAATCGCGAAGTTAAAAACCATCAGAATCCGTTCACCAACGATTACTACAAGCAAGCTATATATCATCGCCCAAACCAACAGCCTGCAGTTCAAAGACCTCAGATTGAAAACAAACCTGAGAAGGCATTGATCGTAAATCAGGATGATGAAAAAGTTGCATCTGGATTTAGTTGGGACAAGTTCATTCCTGGAAAGGACGATCAAGCGATGATGGCTGAAGTGGCAGAGATTACCGAGACGGATGCTGAGCCGGAAGTCGTAGTTTCTGAAGATGTTGATGGAAAAGCTGCTGATATTGCTGGTTCTGATTCTGAGGTGGTTGAAGAAACAGTTACTGAGAATGTTGAGTCTGTTCCTGAGATCGGGATTGAAGAAGTTATTGAAGGTGTTAATCAAGAGTTTCAGGAGGTTGTTACGGATGTTTCTGTGAAATATTCTGCTAAAGCTGAAGAATCTGTATCTGATGATCTTAGTTTTGAATCTCGACGGGAGGAATTTATCTATACTATGAAGTCAATTTTACCTCCTAATGTGTTTGGTTCTTTTGCATATTTTTTTGAAGACCCAAGAACCGGTACGTGCCCGAGATTCGAAGCCAAGAAAGATGAAGTGGTGGAGATAATTGATGTGTCGAAAGAAATGACGGAAGAAGCTCTGAAGGATATAGCCGATAAAGCACTTATGAGCAAATTGAAAGAGGTAGATTCAGACATTCCGGAGTCAGTTGACTAAGTGTCAGGTCTAGGAGAAACTGGAGTCGTAGAGGTCAGCGAGGTCAAGGTGTCTGAGTCAGAGTCAACTCCTGTTGGTAACATGGTTTGTGAGAATGAGATTTTAGGTGAAAAGGTTTCAATTCCTGATACACCGTGTCAAAGTTGTTCACAACCGTGCACGGAGTGTCTTGTAAAAGACACTATGTATCAAGAATTGAAACAACATGCAGATCTGATGAAATTTGACTTAGGACAAGTAAAAGAAGCTTACGACACATTGTCTAGGTCAATAAAAATGATACAAAAAGAAAGTCTTGAAAACGACAAAGCAACCAAGCTAGCTCAATCAACTTTGTTTGACAAGCAAAGAGAAGTAAATTTTCATTTAGACACAATCGCATCTTTGCGAAAAGAGCTTGAGTTGACTAAAATAGAAAATGATAGAATTGATCAGAAACTGATGAGTTACGTGGCATCATCATATGTCTTAGAGCAAATAGTACCACAACAGCCATATGCTACACCCGCCTTCAACAGCGTTCCACCCCCAATGTGGAATCATTACACACAGAAATATCCAGATGGGGTGGAAGCTGCATTAAATATAAAACTGAAAACACTTGAGAATGATTTACCTGATAACATAGATATCACTTTCAATGCGTCTGACATTGATAACTCATCTCAGGTTATCAAAAATGTTATTGATCAGGTGTTGGACGATGATAGTGAGAAATCTGAACAGGCAAAATCAGTGGAGTCCGGGAGTGAGTCTGAGGAAGACGGAAACTTTTTAGACCGTTATTTGACAAAAATGGATAAAAGTACGGATGATGATTCGATTATGGTGGCCTACACTATGGTTGGGTCGGACAAACTTTATTCCAACACGGAGTTTCCGCTTCAGAGTGTTAGATTTGAGACTGTCCAAAAAGTGTTTAAGCTGGTTGAGTTGAGCGTAAATGAGTTAAAGAAAAATGATTTCTTTGCAAAACTGAACAAGTCAGTTGGATCGTCATGCTCTACTAGTCCAGAAAAAGTAGAGGGGGTGGGTAAAGGCAAAAACAGAAATAACAAATTAAAGAAAAAAGGTATTGGTTTCAAGAAAAGAATGGCTAAACAGGTGGTAAAGCCGAAAGAGAGAATTGATGATGTTTTTGTTTGTGGTCCGAGTACTGAGATCGAAAAGGATTATATTTTTAGTCAAAAGGCCGTGGAAGACTTCAATGCAGCGCAAAAGCTGAAAGCAGAAACTGTGAGTAGCACATTTGTCGAATATGACAAACGTGTATGCTATCGCTGCAATGAAGTCGGCCACATGGCAAAGCAGTGTAAAAAGGTGTTTGAGAAACCGGTTGTGATAAAAACTGTTGCTAAAAAGGTTGTTGAGAAACCGAAGGTTGAAAAACCTAAGGTTGAAAACAACAAGTTTACAAAACAAAACATTCAAAAACCTCGACCAAAAACACCGATCGTTGCAAAAGATAAGCAAGTGATGGTTTCGCCGATCCGAATTCTCAAACGGGGTGAAAGGTTGAAGTCGGAGGACAAGCCAAAATCGACTTTCGAAATTGGCGAGTCTTCTAAGTCCCCTAAGACTTCGACAATTTACTTTAAAGAAAAAACTTTTGAAAAACAATCATGGATCGCAAAACCCCATCTAATGAGATTAAAAAGATGGAAACCGAGTTGAAAAATGAATCACAATGTGTGAGAGATGATGTGGGTAAATGTGAATTTGAACTCGATAAGTTCATGTCGGAATTTCCGAAACTTCATAACAAAGTAAAACAAGATAAAAAAGAAGTTGAGTCAAATGTTACATTTAGTTTTCCTAAAACAACTGAAAAGTGTGATGTGGTTTTTGGTACCGTGTCGGAGGTTAAAAAATCGTGGGCATCATTGTTTAACTGATGTGTTAGTGGTTTGATTGCAGGAGCTGCCCAAGTCCGTGCTCTCAAGATGGATAATGGATAGCGGTGCTTCGCGGCATATGACAGGATCCTTGCTTTATTATATGATGTGAAAGCAATTAATGGAAGCTATGTGGGTTTTGCCGGCAATCAAGGTGGAAGGATAGTTGGTCAAGGAATGCTCACGAACGGCATCAGTTCGTTTGACAAAGTGAATTATATAGTTGAACTGACAAACAACTTGTTAAGTATTTCGCAAATATGCGACAAAGACTTTAGCGTTCACTTTACGAAAACAGAATGTTTGGTCTTAAAACCGGGGTTTAAAGTCCCTGACGAGTTGGTTCTGTTGCGCGCCCCTAGGGTTAATGATCTTTACATCTTAGACATGAGCGCTGCAACACCAACAACTCCTCAAAAACAGTGTTTTGTGACAAAAGCTAAAGCAACAGAAAAAGAGTCAGTTATGTGGCACAGAAAGATGGGCCATATACATATTCGTAAAATGAACTTTCTTGTGCACAACGATTTGGTAGAAGGTGTGAATGTTAAAAATTTTCATTTACCTGACGATTGCGTTGCTTGTAAGAAAGGAAAACAGGTACGAAAGTCTCATCCGACAAAGATGCTCAACTCCATCCGGTTACCTCTCGAGAGATTGCATATGGATCTCTTTGGGCCGGTCAACGTAAAAAGCATCAGTGGAGATTCTTACTGTCTGGTGGTTACGGATGATTACACAAGGTTTTCATGGGTAATTTGCTTGGAGAAGAAGGATGAGACGTTCGAGGCGTTAATGGTTTTGTTCAAGAAGATGCAGACAGTGTACAAGTTGCCGATCAGAAGAATTAGAAGCGATAACGGAACTGAGTTCAAAAACAACAAAATGTACGAATTCTGCAATGAAAAAGGGATTCTTCACGAATTTAGTGCGCCATATACACCACAACAGAACGGCGTGGCTGAAAGAAAGAATAGAACCCTGATCGAGACTGCACGTACTATGTTGGCTGACTCAAAGCTTCCAATCTTTTTCTGGAGTGAAGCAGTGTCCGCAGCTTGCTATACGTTGAATAGAGTTTTGACAGTGAAGAAGTATAAAAAGACCTGTTTCGAGTTGTTGCATCGCTATAAGCCAAATCTTGAGTTCTTGGAACCTTTTGGCTCTCCGTGTACGTTCATCGATGCTGATGGAAAATTCGGAGCGAAAGCGAACGAAGGATTTTTCGTAGGATACGCCAGCCCGTTAAAGAGGGTATTTGTACCATGTCTGGGGAAGGTAATTCAGGTTCTTCATGTGTATTGTCAAAAGCATACACCGTCGCAACAACTTCCCGGACAAAGATTCCTATTTGACTATGATAAACTCTGGGAATCGTTTCATCTACCGTCCGAGCCGAGTGAGGAGGAAACTGCTCTCATGTACCTGTATCAACAGAGTCAGTCGCAAGAGCCAGAGTCTAGCCCGCTAGAAGTTCCTAAGCCCACCGTGGGTACTCACGATGATGAAGCAGGACCGAGTGGAACCGTTCACATCCCGCCAGAGGAACCAGAGGAACCAGCTCCGTCATTTGACGTTTCTGACGACTCAGAGGAGGAACCCGCTCCTACCTTTGACGAGGAACCAAATGAGACTGCAGAGGAGACTGTTGATCAAATCGTTGATCTTGATATTTCAAACCTGGAATCGGAAGTTGTGGTGCCAGATACTGTGATGCCGAGGACACTGTCTTACCATCCATCAGAACAGATTATTGGCGACCTACAGAGTGGTGTTAAGACGAGACACCAGATTGATCGTGCACTTACTTGTTTTTATTCTGATATAGCTGACATGCAAAAAGAAGTTTCTTATAAATGTTTTATTTCGCAGATCGAGCCCAGGACTTACAAAGAAGCATTGACCGAAGACAGCTGGGTGAATGCTATGCAGGAAGAACTGCTACAATTTGAAAAATTGGGCGTCTGGAGATTAGTTGATCTGCCGAAGAACCAAAAGCTGATAAAAACAAAATGGGTGTTTAAGTGCAAAAGAGATGATCGAGGCGTCGTGATGAGGAACAAAGCACGTCTCGTGGTCCAGGGCTTTAGCCAGCAGGAGGGTATAGACTATGAAGAGGTTTATGCGTCGGTAGCAAGGCTTGAAGCAATCCGCATTTTTCTAGCCTTTGCCTCATGGAAAGATTTCAAAGTTTATCAACTTGACGTTAAATCGGCATTCCTGTATGGCAAGATTCGAGAAGAAGTTTACGTGGGGCAACCACCGGGGTTTGCAGATCCGCTAAACAAAGACAAGGTGTATTTGCTGGATAAAGCATTATACGGTCTCCACCAGGCCCCGAGAGCCTGGTATGAGACGCTTTCGACCTACATGCTGGACAACGGGTTCACAAGAGGAACAGTAGATAGCACCTTGTTCACAAAAGAAGTAGCTGGCCACTTGCTGATTGTGCAGATCTATGTCGACGATATCATTTTTGGTTCCACCAACGACGAGTTATGCAAAGAGTTTGAAGTTGTGATGAAGAAGAAATTTGAGATGAGTTCGATGGGGGAGATGAAATTCTTCCTTGGGTTACAGGTTGAACAATTACCCGACGGAATTTTCATTCATCAATCGAAATTTGTAAAGGATGTGCTGGATAAGTTTGACATGACAGAATGCAGTCCTGCATCAACCCCCCTCGCACAAAATCATGGTATCTGTCCGGATGAACAAGGTGTGAAGATGGATGAAACATTATACAGATCGATCATCGGATCGTTGATGTATCTTATAGCTTCCCGGCCCGACATCATGTATCCGACATGTTTGTGCGCACGATATCAGTCAAACCCGAAGCAATCACACCTGACGATCGTTAAACGCATTTTACGATATTTGAAGGGTTGCCCAAGCATCGGCTTGTGGTACCCTCACTCGGGTGATTTTACATTATCTGGTTTTGCTGATTCAGACTTTGGTAGTTGTAAGCAGAACGCTAAGTCCACCACTGCTGGGTGCCAGTTCTTCGGAACTCGGCTCGTTACCTGGCAGTGCAAGAAGCAAACTGCAGTCGCGCTCTCAACTTGCGAGGCTGAGTACGTCTCAGCCTCTAGCTGTTGTTCTCAGATTCTCTGGATTCAACAGCAGATGCGCGATTTCGGTCTGCAATTCTTGGATACTCCAATATTTGTGGACAATGAAGCGGCCATCAATGTTACGAAAAATCCGGTTCACCACTCAAAAACGAAACACATAGAAATCCGTTATCATTTTATTCGAGATTGTTACGAAAAGAAACTAATAAGGATTGAACATGTGAGCACCGATGATCAGAAAGCTGATTTTTACACGAAACCGTTTGATAAAAAGAGATTTTATTATCTTTTAAAGTTAAATGGGTTAAAAAATCTGCAATCTGGGAGGGTTATCGAGTGTGAAGCCGAGCTGGGCGGCGATCTGACTTGGACCGTATCGTGTTGTCAACTTTTGTTTGTACAGTTGTATTTCCTGCTTTTCTTTAAAAACAAAAACACAAAAATATGTTTTAGTTTTAGGGGGAGATATTCGCAGAAAAATGCAAAAACATGATAAAATCATAAAAAATCCAAAAACATTAAAAAATGCAAAAAGAGCTGTGTAGTATAGGGGAAATGATAGTACATCAGCTAGACAGGCACTGTACGCTAAAGATATGTAATGAAAAATGCAATTAAGCAGTCTCGCTAAAGATGTGCCGGTAGGTTCTTACAAAATTAGTAGATCGGTTTGGGATATAAACTAAATTTAACTTGCGTTTTCGTGGGGAACACCTCCAGGATATATAGGTAACCCCTGAAATCCTGTTTGAAAGGTCCCGTATTCTGAGATACTAGGTCTTTATACTCGGTGATATCTGGGGTATTATCCCGGGACTTCTGCTGTATGGAAATACTGACCTAGTCCCCGGATAATACTTTATGCAAAAAGCTTTGAAACATAAGCTTCACCCTCAGCATGCTGATGAAACAATAAAATTGATAGTCGCTGTTGTTGAAATGCAAAAGATCCTCTAAAGGGGACCCACCGAAAAGTCGAGCCGTCATCTCTCTGCTGAACGGAAGTTCTGACCTGAGCTCTCACGGTTTCGCATTTACCCCCTAACAGATATCAGTTGTGGTATAATCACCTGTAAGACTGAATACTGGGATCCGGATACGGGAGTATATACTGAGGTGGGAACACACGTTGACGTTTAATTCTCTAAAACACTATTAACGTATCCCGAACAGTTTAAAAATTCTGTGAGAATTTAAAATGGACCAATATACCGACAATTAACGCGAATTGCTTAAATGTTTAAAATGAAATAAGCTTAACGGTGCTTGTGTTCTGTCAGAAGCTGATATGATCCCTTAACACGCTCGAAAAAATAGTGTGTGTATATATTTCTGTTTGTACAGCTTTAAACCCAAAAAGATTTTCTTTTCTCATTTTAGTTTCGACAACTGATACTGGGGATTGGAAGTTCAAAGCCTGTGTGCAGATCATGTAGGAGTCTGATGAGGGTTGGTTAAGCTGTGATTGCAAACAAAGATCTGTTATGATGTTTGAAAGCTAAAAGGTGTAATTGGTTTAAATGTTGAAAAGTTCATTAAGTTGAACTGCTTTTGAAACAAAACGACAAAGTACTTCATAAATCTGATTATCCAGGGCCATTAACTTGGACTTGGAAGATCAATCAGTTGTTCCAAGGTCATTAACTTGGACTTGGTCAACTGGGTGCCAGCATGTGAAATCAAACGAGTTGAAAAATAATTAAAAATTGAAATTTTTGAAAATTTAAGGGTGGATCGCTTTTATGACATCTATGGACCGCTCATGTGACATGTTACAGTGTGAACCGCTCATAGGGCATGACGAATAAGCGGTTCAGACCCTCATATATAAAGAACAGGGCCCGCTTATTCTACCATTACTCAAATCGCTTATAAGTCTTTTGTCTCTGAGGCGATCCAAGATAACTGTTCGTGTTCTTCAAGTTTTTCTTCGATTTGAGCCTTGTTTCTTTGTGTGTTTGATAGATCTTCATCTTTTACATCATGGGCAAGGTAAACTTCCTTTCAATTTCAGTTCTAGAGTTGTGAATCATATCTGTCGGTATGTTTGTGTGGTCAAATCATCTGTAGAAGATTTAAATTGTCGATTTTGAGTAAATCAGAGAATATAATAGTGTTATCATATGATTACGAGTATGATATTAGGCTTTAATAGATGAAATTTGATCATTTGATGTGTTGTCGGAACTGAATGACTAAGATCATAGATCTAGGGAGATTTAGGTATATTTGTAGAAACTAAAAGACACCCTTAGATTCGGAATTTCATGTAGAATCTGATTAAAGAATCAATTTTAGGGTTTAGAAGTGTTTTACATGATTTTGTGTTTAGGGTCGCTTGTACAGACAGCTTATTGAGGACCGCTCTTGTGTCCTATCTTGAACCGCTTATATGTACTTGTTAGAACCGCCTATGTGTAATATGTCTGAATCGCTTTTGTGTACCTGTATGAACCGCCCATAGGAACTTGATGTGGACCGCCTATATGTACCATATGTGAACCGCCTATGTGTAACTTGTTAGGACCGCCCATTTGAACAAGTTTAGAATCGCTTTTAGGGCATCTCAGAGTTATATCGCTTTTGTGTCATGGGGTGGATCGCGTTTTGTGTATCTTTTTTTGGACCGCTTTTTAGTTTATCTATGTGGGTCGCCTATAGGGCTGTGAGATGTTTGAGTCGCTTTTATGACTGAAATTGGTTAGATCGCCTTTAAGACACCATGTTGGACCGTTTTTTTGGTCAAGTTTCAAAAGTTGGAATTTTTCCTAAGTCTTGGCATTTGTTGTTTCTGTGCAGGCATCTACGAACGTGTTATTCGATCCAGTCCACAACAGTTGTGTGGATTTAGATGTGGAGAAATATCCTCTGTTATCTGAATTCAGCAGTATTCTGAGTTACATGGATCGGATACCAGTAAAGAAAGCGATGACAGAACAGAGGCCATTGTATCGATCACATATCAGCAGATTCTGGAACAGTGCTAAGTATGACGAGGAAAATAAAGTGATTTCAGCAGAAGTTGAAGTGAACGGAAAGACAGAGACTATTCTGGTGACCGAAGCGTTGGTTAGAGAAGTTATGAGTTTTCCTGATGAAGCCGATTATCCAACAAGATTTCTTGAAAGAATGGTGAAAGGATGTATGTTGCGTTTGGGATATAGAAGCACGCTGAATACTGGTAATTACTTGAAGTCTAAATTCCAGAAGTCGTTCAAGTTTTTGATACATTGTATTCTGATTTCCCTAAAGTCACACAAAGGGAAGTTATGATCAAATGAGGGACTATCAAATGAACATGTTAACTGCTTTGGTCTTGAACAAGAAATACAACTTTTCACACATCGTGTTTCATTATATGGTGGAAAATCTAGCGTCGGATGTTAGAGTTTGGAGGTATCCACGCTTTGTTCAAATGATGATAGATCGTGCGTATCCTGGTATTGACAGACACATTAAAGATGATCTTCTTATTCAAGCACACATGTCTAATATCTCATTGAAGAACTTGATCAAGTACCATCCTCATCATCCAGAACCGGAGTTGGTGATTGAAAACTTCGGTTTACTTAAAGATGCAAGTTATGTGGATCCTGATCCAGAAAGCCATCAAAACTGGAGAAATGAAGAAGAAATGAAAGAAGCATTGTATGCTACAGAGTTGAAGATAATTCAGGGTTTCAAACCAACCAAGAATGAGTGGTATGTGAAGGAGTCTGGGCGCAGACGTAGACTTGTATCTCCGGTAGCTGAAGGTGAAGGTTCTTCATCAAAGCCAAGAAAGAAACAAAAGAAGAAGGCTGAAACTATGCTAATAGATGAGTCTGAAGAAGAAGTTCCTGAGGTGAACATTGAAAAGGAACAAGAGGCGGCTAGTGTAGCACATATTGAAATTGAGACTGATTTGTTCACAACAGAAGCAGTTTTTGTTGATAGGCCAGTTACTTCTGAGGTTCAAAAGGAGAAAGAGAAAGTGATAGATAATGTTGAAGGCGACGATGTTGATAAAGACACTACTAGTTCTTCTAGTGGGTCTGTGTTTGAGGTAGTTGATGCAAAAGAACGTGAAAAGCGAATGAGAGAGGAGATAGAAAAAGAGAAGTTACTCAGAAAGAGGAGGAGAGAAGAGAAAGAAGATGCACCTTATGAACCGTCTCCAGAACATATTTCTGCATCTCAATCTACTCCTAAGAGTAAAAAGAAAGCTAGAGGTAGAAAGAAGGCTACTCCAAAGATAAAAGTATTAAAGCGTCCTCAAAAGATCATGCAAACACAATCTACACTTCCACATCAACCAACACCTCCACAATCTCCAATACATCAATCACCACCTAGACAACCAACACCACAACAATCACCAAAACAACCTACTCCTCCATCACATTCAACTCCACCCAGACAACCTATTCCACAACAACAATCATCTCCTCTGTTTCCACCATCACCACCTCCATATCAAACATTTTACTCTTCACAAAATCTTTTTGGTACACCTCTCTTGCTCAAACACAACATGGTTCTTCAAGTAGAGGTCTTGCAATACCGCATGATAATCTGCTAGATGTTGATTTTGATTTTGCAAACAATTCTCAAGTCTTGAAGTTGGAAAAGAGAATTGATGAGGTGATAGCAGAAAACAAAAAGTTGGCAGATGAATGTAAAAGAATTGCTAAAAGAGAAAAGTCTCTTGCTGGAAAAGTGCAGAGATTAGAAGGTGAAAACAAAGTGTTGGAATTAAAGATTGAAGTTGATCAGACAGAAATTGATGTTTTGAAAGTTCGAGTGTCTGAGTTAGAAGAGGAGAAGAGTCGTTGGGAAAGTGAAAACGAGTACTATAAGCTGAAGAACAAAGAACTTATGGCTGCTAAAGCACTACATGAACATAAGTTCTACATGCTGAATAGGGTTGTGGAAAGTATGTTGGAGACGTCTGTGGAACAAAAGTATGAAGAATTGAAGTTAGAGGATCTTCGTGCTGAACGTAAAGCAGAAGTAGAAAGGCAAATGAAAGAAAAAGGTAAAGCTGTTGAAGGAAGTTCTGTAATGTCTATTGTGCCTTCAATGGTGGTAGATAATCCAGTGCCTATATCCTCAGTTCCGGGTATAATTGAAGAAGAAATTCAATCGCCAAAGTTAATTGGTGGCGAAGAAGAAGAGGATGATGAAGATGATGATGAGGAAGAGTTTGTTTATTCTGCAAGCAGTCACAGTTCGAAAGGTGATGATGATGATGACGCTGCAGGAGGTTCTGGTGTGAGAGTTACTGAAGCTTCAAAAGAAAAAGTCGTTGAAGATCTGCTGAACGACACAGTCAATGAGGAAAGTGGTGAAGCTGGGGGAAAGGGGGAGTCGAGCAAGAATCAGATTGTAGAGCATCACGAACCCTTGTTCTTATGTCTAGATGTGTATAGGGAGATGTTAAATAATGTAAATCCCGAGAATCCAATTGATCTTGAAGCTGATCTGGAATCTTTTGATATCAATAAACAGAAAGATTACAAGTATAACTATGTTGAGGATGCAGATCAGTACGATAGGGTTGAAGTAGAGGATTGTTCTGATAATGAGGATGTCCCTGAAGATACATCAAAACTTCCGACGTTAATGGAGTTTTTCGCAGCTGAAAACAGAGATGAGTTACGTCAAAAGGTGACTGAAGCAGTAAATGATAATGTGTTCAAGTGCTTGAGAAAAGAAGCTGAACAAATAAGTCAATCAAATGTTGAGAAAGAAGATCATTCAAAATGGTTTAAAGACAGTCATGAAAGAAAGTTCAAGAGGCCTTTGAAGTTTTTTCAACGTGATAGATCTATTTCTCTTGGTGATATCATCAGTTGGGGTTTTCTTCCTCAAGTCAACGCCTATGCAGTTAGAAGAGAATATGGTGTACAATACTTTAAACGTTTATATGACATTATGTCATTACCATGGTGGGATGTCGATGAGTTATCTCAGGTGAGAACGTTGGAGTATCAGGTGAGACAGAATGATAAAGCAATGTGGGGATATATCAAGTATGAGACTCTCAGAGGTTATCTGAAATGGAAACCTCATCGTCCAAGACGGGTTGAAAGAGTAGATCCTGAAACTGGTGTACGGGAAACTATTCTGAATGTAAAGCCTCCAAGAACCATGACAACGATTCCTATGCCAGAAATGGAACAAGATTTTTACAAAGGGTTCATTGATTGGGTGTATAGCTGTCTTACAACTGAAGCTATCATTACATACAGAGCTGGTAGTGAGATGAGATATATTCGTGTCTATGATCCGATGTGGCTGGTGAATTGTTCGGCAAAAGACATCGAATGCTTGTTTATTCACAAGATTCGTTATAAAGAAGAAGATAAAGATCAAGCTCAACAGTTCCAGCGTGTGGTATCACTGTGCTTTCAAAAAGGAATCAATTCCGAAAGCAAATGGAAATCGTCTTGGTAGGCATTGGATGAAAAGATGAAGAAGAAAGCTAAACGTGAACGTGAACGTGAAAATCGTAGGATGGAAGAGAAAAGAGGAAAGTTTTTGAAGAAACAACAGGAAGAAGAGAAGGCAGAGAAGCGAAAGCGTGAGAAGATCAGAGTAGCATTGAGCAGGAAGCCTAAAGGGCGTGAAGAAATCTACAAAGCAGCTATCTGAAGACCAATATTCTAGACAAAGACTGCGGCTTCATCCAAGGGGGAGTTTGTTGGTGCATAATGTCTAAAGCCTACGTTTTTGTGAAGTTAGATTAACGTATATGGTCTAGATAGGTTATTTTGTAATAGATCAGGGGTTAAATATGTAATTATGTGAAAGTTATAGTGCTGGACCGCTTTTGTGACACATGTCCACAAAAGCGACCCAGGCTGGATCGCTCATGTGGACATGTCACATGAGCGGTTCCAGAAAACTATAAATACCCCCAATCTCAGTTCATTTGTAACGTTGTCCTGGATTGTACGTCGAACTGCTGACCTTCTGGCAATCGTTATCAAGTGAAGTAAAAGTGATTAAAGTGTAGATCTGTCTGTTTTCTACTCCTTTCTGTACCGTACATCTTCGTATCATGTTAAAATGTGTTTCCGCCACATTTTTAGCAGGCTCTAGCTTATATTGACTCCTCAGTGAGATCATACTCGATCCTACAAACCCCAACACAAGTTGTCTTGTGTTTAGATTTTAAAACATACACTTCACCTATCCTTAGGTGATCACCAAAACGTGAACCCAATTTTCTGAAACGATTTTTGAAAAACAATCTTCTGTTTTCAAATGATTTATTTATATGGTTTTGAACCCTTTTTGATTTTTCAAATTGATTTTGAAATTTTATCATTTGTTTTTGAATGATTCTTTTGGCCTTGTGCCTTCCAAGTTTTCAAAATCTCGTCAAAGTTTTAGGTTCTAAATAGTGTGAACACGTGCAAACTGGAAGGGTGAATGCCTGTACCCTGGGTTTTCTGTCTAAGGCTAGAGTGTTCGTACAAATCCACATAATCGGACCAGTCACTCTTACCTGGGAACTCCTGGGGTGAGTGTTCACTTATAGGCGAGCATGTCTTCGCTAAGCATTATTTATGGATCCATTTACTTTGATTAGTCACTGTGTGTCGTTTGTTTGCTTTGTGATTCGGACAAATGACCACCATCTTTGCCCTTGTTGATTTTGTTTCCTCTCGTTCTTTTCATCTAATCATCTCACTCATTTCCTCTCATGTTTCCTCTTTTTAGCATGCCTCCTCGATGTGAAAACCCGTTAACAAATGCCGAAATGGCAGATATTCTGGCACAGCATATGGCTGCCGCACTCCCAAACATTATAGCTCAAGTGAACCAAGCCAACAACAATCAGAATGCTCCTTGTAACTTCAAGAGTTTCAATTCGGCTAAACCACTCAAGTTCAGTGGTACCGAAGGGGCAACTGGGCTCCTTCAATGGTTCGAGAGCATTGAGAGTACATTCCGTCTTGTTCTGTGTCCTGAGAACCGGAAGGTCGAGTTCGCTTCTAGCGTATTTCAGAAAAGGGCTTTGACATGGTGGAACGGGGTTATGAGAGACCGTGGTGCTGAAGTTGCTTTGGCACAGACATGGGCTGAACTAAGAACTCTTATGATGAGGGAGTTTTGTCCTCGTCATGAGCTGTGAGCTTTGGAAAGGGAGTTTGATGATCTGAAGCAAGAAAGTGGTGAGCACCGAGCATATACTGACAGGTATGAGGAGTTAAGCTTACTTTGCCCAACAATGGTTACCCCACTCGATAAGGCTATCGAGAGGTACATCGATGGTCTACCTGACTCTGTGCAAGACATCGTTACTGGTAGTAATCCTACCACTGTCTGTCAGGAGATTGAGTTATCTGCGACGTTGATTGAGTCGCAGATTCGAAAGGGTAAGTTGCACAGAAAGGGTGACAAGAAGGGTAAGAAACAGGAGTCTGACAAGAAGGATAGCGAGAAAGGTAAAAACAAGAAGGGAAATGATGCGGGTTCCCCAAAGGGTTCTAGGAAGCGAAAGGCTTCCCAAAACTATGCCGTTACAGCCTGCGCAACAACCTGCCAAGAGGCCTTATCTTGGCAATGCACCTTTATGCAACAGATGAACCGGCCATCACCTACCCCACCTCCAGTGTCGTCATTGCACCAACTGTGGGAGAAATGGTCATCTTGCTGCTACATGCCGCATTCCGGTCAACCAGAATCAGGTAGTTCAGAACCAAGCTCAACAAGTTGCTCAGCCTCCTGCTCAGCAACAAGGTCAAGCAGCACGACCTCACTTCCCACCAGGCTCTTGTTATAAGTGTGGGGATCTGACCCACTATCATAACCAGTGTCCAAGATTGGTAAATGCAAATCCAGTTCAAGCTCAGGCTCGTGGGCGAGCTTTCAACATGAATGCACAAGAGGCGCAAACGGATAATGAAGTGGTGAACAGTACGTTCTTTGTTAATAATCAACATGCGTCTGTTCTTTTTGATTCAGGGGCCGATAAGAGTTTTGTTTCGTTATCTTTTGAGCCCTTGCTTCGCGTGTCTAGAACGAAACTAGGTAAGCCTTTGACAGTCGAAGTTGCGAGTGGTGAACCCGTTGTTCTTGATTCTGTTCTTCACAACTGCTAGTTGAACCTTAACGACCATCTTTTTCCTATTGACCTCATGCCTATGCAACTTGGAAGCTTCGACATTATTGTGGGTATGGATTGGTTAGCCAAGCATCGCGCAGAGGTAGTTTGTTTTGAGAAGATTGTTCGTGTGCCGCTTTCGTCAGGTGAGATTCTACAGGTTCGTGGTGAGAAACCTGCTAGTAGCCTCAAGCTTATGTCTTGTTTTCAAGCTCGGAAGTATCTGCGAAAGAATTATGTGGCATTCTTGGCACATGTTACAGCAGATAAAGGCAAGGGTAAGTCTATTCAAGATATCCCTGTTGTTCGGGATTATCCAGAGCTGTTTCCTGAAGAGTTACCTGGTCTACCTCTTGCACGCCAAGTCGAGTTCCGTATTGATCTTGTACCTGGTGATAATCCTATTGCTAGAGCTCCATATCGTCTTGCATCGTCTGATATGCAAGAGTTGTCTAAGCAACTTCAGGAGCTTTCTGATAAAGGTTTTATTCGTCCTAGCTTTTCACCTTGGGGTGCTCCCGTTCTTTTTGTCAAGAAGAAGGATGGATCTTTCAGAATGTGCATCGATTATCGTGAGTTGAATAAGCTTACCATCAAAAATCGATATCCCCTACCTCGCATTGATGATCTCTTTGACCAGTTACAGGGTGCTACTTGCTTTTCGAAGATCGACCTTCGTTCTAGGTATCATCAACTTCGTGTGCATGAAGAGGATATTCCCAAGACAGCATTCCGCACTCGATATGGGCATTACGAGTTCACAGTCATGCCATTCGGTTTGACCAATACTCCTGCTGTTTTCATGGACTTGATGAATAGGGTCTGCAAGCCTTATTTGGATAAGTTCATCATCGTTTTTATTGATGACATCTTGATTTATTCTAAGACGCGAGCTGATCACGAGCAACATCTACGTCTTACTCTTGAACTCCTAAAGAAAGAGCAACTTTTCGCCAAATTCTCCAAGTACGAATTTTGGCTTAAGGAAGTTCAATATTTAGGACATATTGTTAACGAACAAGGTATTCATGTAGATCCCTCCAAGATCAGTGCAGTTAAGGATTGGGATACGCCTACTACTCCTACTGAGGTTCGTTCTTTTCTTGGTCTGGTGGGTTATTACCGCCGCTTCATAGAGAATTCTCGAAGATTGCAGTTCCTCTAACTGCTCTAACTCAGAAGAACAAACCCTTTGAATGGGGTTTTAAGCAAGAGGAAGCATTTCAGACCTTGAAGTAGAAGCTTTGTGATGCACCTGTTCTGACTTTGCCTGAGGGTAATGATGATTTTTGTCGTTTATTGTGATGCATCGAAATTGGGTCTTGGCTGTGTTCTGATGCAAAGGAACAAAGTCATAGCCTACGCATCAAGGCAATTGAAGGTACATGAGAGAAACTACACCACTCATGATCTTGAGTTGGGTGCAGTTGTCTTCGCTCTCAAAATCTGGAGACACTATTTGTATGGCACAAAATGTGTGGTTTTCACTGACCACAAAAGTCTTCAGCATATCTTCAATCAGAAGGAACTCAACATGAGGCAAAGACGTTGGGTTGAACTCCTAAACGACTATGATTGTGAAATTCGCTACCATCCTGGTAAAGCGAATGTTGTGGCTGACGCATTGAGTCGTAAGGAACGTACTAAGCTTCATTGTGTTCGTGTTCAATCTGATGTTGAAGCTCGATTTGTTATCCAAGCACGCATTTCCCAGGCTCAACATGCTTGTGTTTCACAAGATTTGATGGGTAAGGAATTACCCTATCACATTAAGCCTGATCTTGTGCTGAAAGATGATGGATCATATTATTTAATGGACCATTTGTGGGTCCCAAGCCAAGATGATCTTCGCACTTTGCTTATGGATGAGGCCCATAAGTCTCGTTATTCTATTCATCCTGGCTCAGACAAGATGTATAAGGATCTTCGTACTCAGTATTGGTGGCCTGGTATGAAGAAGGACATTGCCTTGTACGTTTCAAAATGCCTTACTTGTCTTAAGGTAAAGGCTGAACACCAACATCCTTCTGGTCTTTTGGAGCAACCAAAGATTCCAGTTTGGAAATGGGAAAACATCGCTATGGATCTCATTACTAAACTTCCGCGCACTAAGAATGGTCATGATGCCATCTGGGTAATTGTTGATCGTCTTATTAAGTCAGCACATTTCTTGCCAATCCGTGAGGATTTTTCTGCTGAAAGGCTGGCTAAAATTTATGTGGATGAAATCGTATCTCGACATGGTGTTCCTTTGAACATCATTTCTGATAGAGATGCTCGCTTCTCGTCTCGTTTTTGGAGAACCATGCAATCTGCTATGGGGACCCAACTTAATCTGAGCACAGCTTATCATCCACAAACAGATGGCCAAACTGAAAGAACAATCCAAACTTTGGAGGATATGCTTAGAGCTTGTGTGATCGATTTTGGTGGTAGTTGGGATTCACATCTTCCATTGATTGAATTCTCCTACAACAAGAGTTATCACTCCAGCATCAACATGGCTCCTTTCGAGGCTCTCTATGGTCGAAAATGTCGTTCACCAGTCTGCTGGAATGAAATAGGTGAGGCTCAGCTTACTGGACCTGACCTCATTCTAGAGACAACTGACATGGTTAAGAAAGTTCGTGATAACCTTCAGACAGCTCGAAGCCGTCAAAAGAGTTACGCGGACTGACGACGCAAGCCTTTGGAATTTCAAGTCGGTGATCGTGTATTACTTAAGGTCTCACCTTGGAAAGGTGTGATCAGATTTGGAAAGAAAGGAAAACTTGCACCTAGATATGTTGGACCATTCAAGATCGTCGAAAGAATCGGTAAGGTAGCCTACAGACTTGAACTACCTCCTGAACTTGGAAATGTTCATCCAACCTTCCACGTATCCAATCTCAAGAAGTGTCTAGCTGACGAGAACCTCCACATACCACTTGACGAGATTCGTGTTGATAAAACACTGCATTTTGTTGAGAAACCTATGGAAATTATGGATCGTGAAATCAAATGGCTTAAAGCAATCGCATTTCATTGGTTAAAGTTCACCGGGAATCTAAACGTGGACCTGATTTTACTTGGAAGCGTGAAGATCAAATGAAGGCGAAGTATCCGCATCTATCCTCACGAGTTTCCTCTAAACAAATTTCGGGATGAAATTTCCACAAGTAGGGGAGACTGTGACGTCTGTGCTTGTAATCATTGTAAACAGTTCAGTTATCAATGAAATAAAGTTATTTGATCCCAATGTTTGTTTCTTTATGT
The DNA here is from genome assembly GCF_002127325.2 of Helianthus annuus. NCBI lineage: Eukaryota > Viridiplantae > Streptophyta > Magnoliopsida > Asterales > Asteraceae > Helianthus > Helianthus annuus. The sequence goes on along the minus strand of NC_035437.2, from coordinate 36,974,862 downwards.
TTGATGTTTTTCATGTTTTGATTTTTATTCAATTTCAAACTCTATATCGCTTTCTGGAGAATTATACGCAAACTGGTATGTAAACGTAATCAGTTTAACGTGACAAATACTCCGAAACATCAACTTATGCTTAACATACCTTAAATAACCTTTACATAACTTAGAAATAAGTTTTGAAGGCTTTGGTATGGCAATATCTAGTTTATTCGCTTATAGGGACTAAAATTGACAAACTACGAAAGTATGCCGATTTGAACTGTAACGAACATTCTGGAACATGATCATAAGTTAAACACACCATAAATATCCTTTACATAGCTTAGAAATAGGCTTTGAGGGGTTCGGTGTGCTAAAATAAACTTTATGCTCATTCAGGGACTAAAAGCGTCAAAAAGTGCATAAGTTTACATTTTCGCGCATAACTTACGTTCTGAATACATCTGGACATATAAAAATTTAAGTAATCATTAAAATATTATGTTTTACTGATTGGCTTGATAAAAATCCATTCGTCGCACAATTTGGACCGTTTTTGCGTCCGTTACGACTTTCGTCGTAATTAACCGAACAACGCAATCGTACGGCCAAACGAACCGACATCCGGCATATTTTTGAGCATGTTTCATGTTCCCTATACTTTAAAATCCTTATAAAGCTTAGAAATGGGTTTGACGGGTGTTAGAAGTGCCAAAACACGACCATACGCGCACAGGGACCTAAACTGCCAAAACTAAAACTTAGCTGGTCTGCAGGCTCCTTACAGACCGTATGGACCTGCTTACGGTCCGTAAGCAACCTCCAGATCAGCAGAAAGTGCTTTCCAGCTTGATCCAGCTTTTCCCCACTTGTGCACATGGTTTTTGGGTTTCTATGGGCTGGTTTGTGTGCCCATCAAGGTGCCAAATCAGAATTTGGCAAGTGTACGGTTTAGATCGTGCCCCCTTATGCAAGAAACGATCCTAACGGTTGTGCCATGCCTATATAAACCCAACCCATTTTCCTTCATTCCTCAAATTTGATCTGATTCAAGCTCTCTAAGTGGAAATATATGCTTCCCACCAAAGAGAGAATCGGAATCAAATCTTGCGGGGACCTTCTGTAAGTATTTTTTCGCGTTTTTCGTTCGTTTTAGCGTTAAAGTCAAACTGTGTTTGACTTTCTGCATTGACCAGTTTATGGTCAACGTGAAGTTCATTTGAACTTCATAACGTGAGCGTAATCACGATGGTTATAGTCCCTAGTAACTATACCTACTGATTACCACGTTATCTAGGCTCAGTGATGAGTCGTAGTTTCGGCCAAAATGCGTTTTCTCGCGTATTTTGTAACCAAACTACTCTAGGGTATTAAAACTATATGTTTTAATACCAAACCTGTTTTCTAACTTAACTAAACATGTTCTAGCATGTTTAGCTCGTCGCTTTTAGAATTGTGCTTGTCTAGGGTCGTAAAGGTAAGCGATCTAAACAATCGCTTATTCTTACGAACCCGACCCATTTGGTCGATCTTTAGGATCCGACCAAACACTTTAGGTCACCATAGTTGTATAGGGAATAACCTTCCGATGTTATACCTTATGGTCACGTCGTTTAAGTAGTTGTATGATATGTAGTTCTTATGCCTTAGGAAAATTACCAAAATACCCTTTTCGCGCCAAAGTTCATTTTAAGCCTATGTAACATAATTTTTGACATATAAAATGATTTGGCAACAATATTAAACATGTTAAGGCATATTTTACTTCTCATAGGACTAGTTAGGCATTCCGAACGTGTTTTACGCGAACAACGCGTTAAAGTAGCATAAGCTACCTAAACGGGTCGTAACGGGTCAAAAGCACTTAGGATAAGTTTCATTTTAGTATGTAGGCTTTGTCAAACCATATTACATAAGTTCCCACACTTGTTTGGTTTACAAACCCTCGTACTACCCGATCCTCCGATAGGTCCGTCTATTAATGTAGATACCTATATTAGGTGTCGTTTGAATCCGTGATCTTCTAGCTTGCTTGGTGGATATCTAAAGTCTATTGAGCAATCTCAAGTGAGTACATAGTCCCCTCTTTTACTGTTTTTCAAACATTTTGGGGTGAAACACATGTGCCTACTTGTTACTTTCGTGCTTTCTTGTTTTCACATCATATGCTTGCTATGTTCTTTAGTACACTTATAGTACATGATTTCATTACATTGTTTTGCTATGTATGTTAACTTAGCATGCTAGCACATTGATTTACATTACATTGTTTTGCTACATATGTTTACTTAGCATATTAGCACATTGTTTTACATTACATTTTCTGCTAGGTATGTAAACTGAGCATGCTAGCACATTGATTTACATGACTTTTCTGCTTTGTATGTTAACTTAGCATACTTAGTACATTGTTTTCATATAACATGTTTACATTTGGTATAACATTTGGTTTGCACAAACGGGACTTATATACATTCATTAACATTAGCTACGCCGCTCGATAGTAAGTAATGGTACCATAGGACTTGACAAATCCCGTTCCTGACATCCTAGGTTTGTTTGGGTGTAAGGAATGACTGAATCTGAAAACATTTCTTTTGATAACCTTGACTTAGGGTTATCCGTCTATCTCAAGGCTTGAATGTATGCGTTAACTTACCACATAAATGTTTGTATCATTTAAAACATGCATTTACTTTGCAAAACATAACTTTTTGATATATTCAAAATACTTTGTTTTGTACATTTTACATATGGTTTAAGGTAATTACACTTTACTTACCATACATAACATTTGTTACACATACATGACTACATTTTTGGACTTTTAAACATTTGACATTGGTTTATACATGAACATTTAATGATTGGATTTAAACATGAACATTATACTTTGGTGGTTTGTTTGAGTGACTTAAGTAACTAGACGTGTGTAGTATGACACAAGCATGGTGGATACGCCACTGGTACTTCCTATATATAAGTGCTTGTATTATATTACATGTCGTAGCGTTACTTAAATCATTTAGTTTGGACTTATACATTTTAAGCTAATAACATATTTTCACAAGACTTTGTTTTACAAAAACAGTTTGTTTTATTACAACTTATTTTTATTTGGTTATTCTTTTAACCATACACTATTCTTTTATTTATACATATCATCAGATTTTATCTCTTTACAAATGATTTACAAAACAAAACAATTAACAAGGTTCATGACTGAGTTTCTATTAAACATTTTCTAAAACCTAAGTCATGAATCCTATTTTCACAAAACCTATGTATCTCACAGGCATTTTTATGCTGACGTACCTATTTTCACATGTGTTTTCAGGAGTTGTTGCTTAGGATGATGTTCGTGACACTAGGGCGGACCTGTGCCTTAGAGACTTAAAATGAAGATAGACTTAGTTTAATTTATGTGAGGTACTCTTGTATCTTTTGTTTAAGACAATGAAACTCGTTTGTTTGATAAACAAAATATTACTTTTATGCCATGGTTGTGAAACAATAATTCTGTTACAACACTCCCCGACGTTTCCGCCACGATTTGATGTTTTACGTGGTCGGGGTGTGACAAAGAGATCCATAACAACTAATTGTTACCAATATTTTAAAGGCAATTGTCCCATACCAATAAACAAACATTCAACATGTAATTATTATAGATAACGAGTTTCTCTCGAACAAAACAAGTCCGACAACCTAGATTTCTATTGGTGTAGTTTCTAGACTGCCTATCTTGATTCGTCAGAGCATAGTAAGCATAACATCCTATGAACCTATCACGTACGGTAAAATAAAGTCAATACATAAAATGTAAAGGTGAGTACACAAGTTTGCATAGCATAGCATATAGTAGCGAAAAGCGTTTACGCATAACCAACATGTATCAGGTAACGGGCGAAGCAAGTAACTATCACAACTATATTCACACTTAACCACGAGACTGCGTTGTAGAGTATGCGCGACACATGTCCAACGGACATGTGAAGTAAAGTAATGTGATCCCTAGCAACCCCTGTCCACGACAGGTGCTGAGTCCAAACTATAGTACTATCGTTGCTAAAGGCAGTATAGTGTAACACTATATAAGCATAGTACAAGCATTCATAGATCACGTATAACATGCGGGAGCGGTTAACGTTATAAAGTGTTTGCGTTGTGTGTTGATGTGTTTTGATATAGAACGTATGTAACACCCAAAGTGCGTTAAAAGAAAATGGCTTCGAGTATACTCAAGTATGTGTTTAACAAATAAACACAGCCTTGATGGGAGTGAAGGGAGCGCGTTGGAGTTAGCCTGAGCATAGAACGGTAGCATAAGCGTTGAACAGTGCATAGAATAGCGTGTCGAATGGTAGGGTGTTCGGATGGTGATCCGAACGGATGACTGTCCACTCGAGTGGATGGTCATCCGAGCGGATGGTCATCCGAGTAGATGACCATTCGGACGGATGGCCATTCGAATGAGATGTGGGTGTTTGTAAATCGTTTTGAAAATTTGAAGTTTTCATTGAAGCGTTTAAACAATGCAAAGTATAGATGTCAAGTCATCCGGTCGGATGGTCATCCGATCGGATGGTCATCCGGATGGATGGCCATTCGATCAGATGGCTATTCGATCGAGAGTTTGGCAGTTTGAAGTTTTTCGAAAAATTTTCTAAGTAAAAGGTTTATAATTTAACGGAGTTAACGAAGACGGCGTGACGACATGTCAACAACGGAAAGACACCAAGTCCAGCTCATTCGATCGGATGGGAACCACCCCATTCGATCAGTCTCACTGTTTTTGATGAAGTTTCATGTTCAACCCGTGAATCGGCCGTTTCTCCGGCGGAAATCAGTTTTCAAACCGGCTCTCAACTAGGAAATGAGTAGAGAGTCTAAATGAGTATGGATTCCATCGGTTTTGTGTAGAATGTTGAAGAAAAGTTTGAAAATAGTTGAAAAGTGTTGAAATCTTGTTGAGATCTATGTTGAAAAGTGTGGAAATCCTTTAGATCTGAGCCAATCTTGATGAGATGATGTCTCACAATAGTTTGCATAAGCAACTGAGCAAGATCCACCTTCAAGGAGTCAAAATCAGGTGATTTCGGGAAGAAAATGTGTGATGTTGATGGAGAAGATGATGTAGAAGTGATTAATGATGATGATTGTACAAGATTTGAGGAGAAATACTTACGAAATAGCCTTGAATCGTGATAAAAAAGTGACCGGAAGTGACTAGAGAGCAAGTGGTCGGTTGGAGACGTCAAATCATTGACAGGACGTGTACGGGCACTATTTATAGGGTGAGAGAAGGGTTAAGGCGGTGCGCGTTGCAGGGGTCGGATGGCCTGTCGATCGGAAGGCCATCCGGTCGAATGGTCATCCGGACGGATGTCCATTCGATCGGTTGCCCATTCGATTAGCCGAGTTGTGCGAGTTAGTTTTCCAAGTTTCGTTTCATGTGTTAAGTGTTGCATTGCATTTAATCAAGTTGTATGCGTTGAGCGTGTAAGCATTGCGTTGAGATAACCCATAACATTAAACAAGTAATCACACAATCAACTCGCATAATAACAAAGAAGCATAAAAGTAAAGCTGCGTTTCGAGTTTGCGTTGCATTTGCGTTGAGATAGCGTTTAGTCTAAACAACGATGTGATAACGCGATAAAATGCGTTTAAATAGTAAGTGATAATTGCGTTAAATGCGATAACTGTGTTTTGAATAAGCATTTTAATCATGCGTTTGATAAAGCATTTAGTAAGGGTAAAAATGTAGTTTAAACCCATAGCGATAATCGGAATCTCGAGAGTACAAGCAATTAAGCAAGAAATGACAGATACAAGTAATGACCCGGAAAGTAGGGTTGTTACACCTGCCATAGGCTACGGTTTGCATGGCTTAGCTTACGGCTTAGTCAAGTTATGCTGAAGATGATCAAAGAATGTTCGGCATAGCTTACGGTTGTTATACCATAGCCTACGACCAAGTTACAAAGAAATAGATGATGTATCTCGTAACCTACGACTCAGAGCCGTAGGCTACGACGGGATTAGATGGGAACTCCGCACATCAAATTTTTTTATTGGTATTAAAGGGGAATTTTTCTAACCCTAAGAGATCATTCAACTCTTGGGATGAATTTTGTGATCAAGAACACCTCTTTGGGCGACTTTCACCTCTTCCCATCATAAATTCTCACCAAATCAAGGCTACCGAAGATGAATTCAACCATTATTCAAGTGTTTGAAGGTCAACTCACCGAGATGAGCAGCTAATTACTTGGTGGTTTCCCCCGAGTGGAGGATTCTTGTAAGTGGATGATTGTTTTTAGTTTTTGGTTGTAATTGAGTTTAGCAATCTAAGCATTTGATGCTTTTTGCTAAATGATTTCTTAGTTTGATTGTAAACGATTGAGTTTATTTAAAACCTAGTTTTGATTCTTTCAATTCCTGAGAGTTCTAGTAATTGGGATATATTAGATAGGGATTGGGTTTGGTAATCATCAATTGATAATCGTGCGACGACCTTTCGTTGTTTTACAATCAAAGTACTTAGTCCTCGTTTATCACAATCAACTAATTAGTTATTTTAATCATGTCTATGTGATTTTCTCAATTAAAACTAATCACTTCAATCCACTTTGAATTTGAAACTTGGGGGAATCACCTTTTCTCCTATTGTTACAAACTCATTTTAATTAGTTTTTAGTTTAATCCAACTCTCAAACAACATATTTTATCTGTCTACACTTAGTTTCTTATTACTTAATCAACAACGCTTTCCACCATACTCCTCTGGTTCGATACCTGACTTACCCTAGCTACCTAGGTTATTTAGGTTTTTGCATGACACTCACGAAAGTTATCAAAATGGCGCCGTTGCCGGGGAGTCGTGCGCAAAGTGTTTTGTTTTAAGTACTTTTCCAAAAACCGTTAATAATCCAAAAATAGTGTTTATTTCATTTTGTTCAGAATTATGCATGGGTTCTTGTTTGTGTTGTGTTGTGCAGGTGACCTTGTACATGTATGCATCTTAGGAAATCCAGAAAGTCTTCACCATTAGTATTCGATCTAGAAATCGAGAGGATAGTTCGGTAGACCCGAGTATTACCTCGAGAAAACAAGATCTTACAATCTCCAACGCATGTAGCTAAACTTATATAGAACTCAGAAAATCCAGATAAGCAGACCGCTCCACAAAGTCAATTCTCACCTACTCCCACTCAACCTTCACCTTACACCTTCAGCACATCGGAACCACTATCGCAATTCACCCAAGCTACTACTACCCAAATTCCACCCATCCCACCACTACCATTTCCCAATCTGAATAACCTTCCACCACCAGTACCAAATCAATCCTCATCTTCTCAACAACCACCCATCACCCACACATCTACTGCTTAATACACTTCACCTTATGTGAGGATAGTTGTGGATGACAACATTATTCCACCTCCGCAGAGTAGACCCATTAACTCATGAACCACAATTCCTATACCAAATCAACCTTCACAATATCAAACATCTCGACAACATCAGTTTTTAGTCAGAGCAACTATGTTTGACCAAGTTAATGATACGGGGAATTTGGGGATGGATATGATGAATTCGATAGTTATGCGGGTAATCAAGGTGACAAGCAGATGATGAACTTTGGGAATTACGAAGGGTATAACACGGGGTTTAGATTTGCTGAAAGGGGGAACCAGGGTACAACCGTGAATCAACAGTAAGGCTATCAGCCTGACCCAGTTTACCAGCAGCAAGGTAATGTAATACCGGTAAATATCCCAATACCACCACCGCTACAGCAATTACCGGCTCAAAAAAGACATTTTGTGACACCTGTGTCACCACGACCATCATACAAATGCAAATCCAATGAAATATTGTGTTTCATACTGGGGATTTGTATAAATATGTGTATCATTTGCACATATCAATTCTTGTTCGATTTCGAGCTTTAAATCGCTTGTTAGAAGGTCATACGCGCACTGGTGCGTAAACGTAATCAGTTTAATGCGACAAACACTCCGGGATAGTGAAATAGGCTTAATGTACCTTAAGTAACCTTTAAATAACTTAGAAATAAGTTTAGGAAGGTTTACGGCAAAAACAAGTTTATTCGATCGCAGGGACTATTTGCGTCAAACTGCGAAACTTTACCGATTCGTATGGTAACGTACAGTCTGGAACTTGATCATCAGCTAAACATACCCCATATAACCTAAACATAGCTTAGAAATAAGCTTTGAGTGATTCGGTGTGCGAAAATATGCCTACATGATCTTACAGGGACTAAAAGTGTCAAAATCGGCGTAAGTTTGCATTTCCGCGCATATCTTACGTTCGGGCCACATCTGGACATCCAAAATTTTTGTACACACTAAAATATTTTTATTTTAGTGACCGACATGCAAAAACTTCATTCGTTTCGCAATTTGGATCGTTTTCGCGCCTATTACGATTTCCATCGTAATTAGCCGAACAACGCAATCGTACAGCCAAACGAACCAACATCCGACATATTTTTGAGCATTTTTCATGTTCCCCATACTTTAACTTCATTATGAAGCTTAAAAAATGGGCTTGACGGGTGTTAGAAGTGTCAATACGCGACGAAACAAGCTCAGGGGCCAAAACTGTCAATTTCTGAAAGTTGCTGATCTGCAGCATGGTCCTTACGGACCGTAAGGGTCCCCAAAGCATGCCCAGCGACCAGAAATCATATTTTGCAATCTGTTTAATACTTTAGGGGCTGATCTTGCAAAATCTTTTTGTGGTAACCAAGTTATCCCTTCTCCAAGGCTTTGAATCTGCTTGCAACAAGTGTATGGCCATGATTTTTGCTTGGAAGCTACACAAACACATGTCATGATCTTGTGTTCTTTCTACAAGTATAAATAGGCATCAACTTTCACTTGTTCATTGCTCATTCCTCTCTTCTCTTCTCTTCTCTATCTCTGATTTGGGGAGCTTTCTAATCTGATTGGAAGCTTATTCTTGGTTGAAAAGATAGCAAGGACCTTTAGTGAGCATTCCTTCATTCTTTTATTTGTTTTCCTAGCTTAAAAAGTCAAACAGTGTTTGACTTTCAGTTTGACCAGTCAATGGTCAACGCAAAGTTCGGTTGAACTTTGCAACGTGATTGTAATCACGATGGTTATAATCCTTAGCGATTATACCTACTGATTGCCATGTTAACTAGGTGTAGTGACGAGTCAAAGTTTCGGTCAAAATACATTTTAGCTCGCATTTTGCCTCGGAACTACTTTTAAGTATCAAAACACTTTGTTTTGATACCAAATCAGTAGGTTAAACATGTTTCGACATGTTTAACTCGTCACAATTAGTTTAGTGCTTGTTTAGGTTCGTAAGTTAAGCGGTCTAGACAACCGCTTAAACTTTCGAACCCGACCTGTTTGGTCGATCTTTAGGATCCGACCAAGCTTGCTTAGTGATCATAGTTGCATAGGGAATAACCTCTAAGGTTATACCTTATGATCACATAGGATTGGTTAGCCATTTTCTAGTTAGCTTGTATGCCCATAGGAAATGACCAAAATGACCTTTTGAAGCATAAATTCGTATTTTGCATATGTGATCAACTTTTTGACATATAATCTGATTTAGTAACATGTTTAGGCATAATTGGGCATGTAAGACTTGACATAGCACATAGCTAACCATCCGAACATAGTTTTACGCAAACGACGCATTATCGTAGCTTATACTACCGTAATGGGTCGAAACGGGTCAAAAGCACCTAGGTAGACTTCCAAATCAGAATGTTAGGTCTACTAAATCATGCCATATGAGTTCCAATACTCATTTGATTTATAGAACTTCATTGTATCCTATCTCCCGATTTAGGATCCGATTGTTTAACATAGTGATTCCATACTAGGTGCCACTTGATTCCATGATTTCCCGAGATTTGTTGGGACACTTAATCATGGATACTTGCAACCTCAAGTGAGTACATAGTCCCTTCTTTTACTATTTTCAATTGTTTTGGGGTGAAACATATATGCCTATTTGTTATTTTCATGATTTTAAACTATATGATTACACATGCTTAGTACATATTCTTTTGACAAATTAAACAATTACCTATGGTTTAAACACTGATTTTCAAAACTTATAAAACTAATTGTTGGATTGTACCTATTTTTATACATTCACCCAGCCGATTGGTAGTACGATATAGCGCTATAGAACTAGACACCCCATTCCTGTTGTATGGAATGTCGGAAACCAAATAGAAATTGCCTTTGTGGTAATTCTATAGTATCCAAAGTGTAGTTTGATACACTAAGGCTTGATTGAATACCAAATCACACTTTCTTTGTATATGTTGATATACTGCAAAAGTACAGTTTGATGCGCTCTCAAATGTGATCTACCAATGTATATTTTGATATACTATGTACAAAATCCAACATGTGTTTTAACATACTACTTTGTTATTTACCAAAGCATAGTTTGATATGCTACTGTTTACCAAAGTATAGATTGATATACTACCGCCTTTAATATTTCATAAACTAAAGTATATTTTGATATACTACCAAAGCATAATTGATATGCTATTTTCAAACCAAAGCATAGTTGATATGCTATTTTCAAACCAAAGCATAGCTTAATATGCTATTTTCTAACCAAAGTATAATTGGATATACTACCGATACTTTTATCCTTAAACCAAAGTATACTTGAGAATATACTACCAAATCTATTATTTTAACTACTAAAGTATATTTTGATATACTATCTATTTAACTATTTCAAAACTGAAGTATACTTTCTTATACTATTTATACAAATTTTTCAAAACCAAAGTATGTTTTGTCTATACTATAAACCTTTTTCCAAAACTTCACGTTTCAGAAACAAAAACTTTTACATTGGATTCATGGCTATTTTGAAAACATAAAACTTTTTCTTCAATTATCCAAAGACATGAATCTAATACACAAAATCCTATGTTACTCATAGGTATTTTTATGCTGACGTACCTATTTTCATATATGTTTCAGGTACTGCTATGTGATGATTGTTGGTGCATGCTACACATAGGATGGACTTGTGCCTTAGCGACTTTAAAATTGAGAAACAATTATTTGTATTTATCTGAATTGTTCTAAAACAATGAGTTCAATAATTCAATAAAACAAAACTATTTAATCCATGGTTGTGAAACAATGATTCTGTTACGACACTCCCCGACGTTTCCCCCACGTTTTGTTGTTTTACGTGGTCGGGGTGTGACAGAAAAGTTGGTATCAGAGCCAATGGTTATAAGGAATTAGGTTATTAGTAATGCTTTGACCTAGACTATAACCTTCCTAGGACCCTAACACAAGTTATCTTGTGTTTAGTCTTAAAACAATACACATCACCTATCCTTAGGTGATTAACAAAAACAAAACACAATTCATTCTCTCGAGTCAAAATTTTCAAAACATCACAAGAAGTCATCTATCCTTAGATGATTTGTTTTTAGGCTTTTAAGCCTTTGGTGTTTTCAAAATCTCGTCAAAGTTTGGGTCTAAATAATGTGAACACGTGCAAACTGGAAGAGTGAATGCATGTACCCTGAGTTTTCTGTCTAAGGCTAGAGTGTTCGTACAAATCCGCAGTATCGGACCAGTCACTCTTACCTGGGAACTCTTGTGTTAGTGCATACATCTGTCGACTTCGTCTTGTATCGAGTCTTAGTCTTAGAATGTTAGATTAGGGCACATTGTACGAGATTTCCCGACATGTCCATATGTGGGAAACCACATGTCCGTATGTGGGAAACCACCATGTCCGTATGTGGGAAACCACGATGTTCATATGTGGGAAACCACTATGTTCGTATGTGAGAAACCACTATGTTCGTATGTGGGAAACCACTATGTTCGTATGTGGGAAACCACTATGTTCGTATGTGGGAAACCACTAGCTCCGCTTATATGGACATGTGAGGTTCCGCTTATATGGACATGTGAGGTTCCGCTTTTATGAACAAGAGAGGTTCCGCATTTATGTACGTGTACATATGAGCGAAACCACCAACATTATAAATAGGGTCTTGAGGGAAATCATTGGTAACGTTCTTGTTTTCCATACCGAGGTGCTGCCGGTGTGAGATTTGGTTGTAAACGTTGTAATATCAATCAAAAGTGTGATTTAAGTGAAGATCTAGCTATTTCTACTTCAGGTACTTGTTTTCCGCACCTGTATCTGATCAAAACTCCTCTGATAGACTCGTTCAGGTCAGAATACGATCCTACATCTTGGGGTGAGTGTTCACTTATAGGCGAGCATGTCTTCAGTGATACATTATATTGACCTATTTACTTTGATTTGTCACAGTGTCGTTTGTTTGTTTTAAGTAACGAACAAATGATCATAATCCTTATGCCTTGTTGATATTCTTAACATCCAGATTTGAATATTCAAATAACATCTCACTCGTTTTTCCCTCATGTTTCTTTACTCTTTTAGAATATGCCTCCTCGATGTGATCAAGCTCAGTATGCCACAATGGCAGACTTAATCACTCAGCAAATCGCTGCTGTACTCTCGAACCTTATTACCCAGATAAATCAGGCAAACAATAACAATAACAATGTTCAGTGCAACTTTAAGACTTTCAACTCAGCTAAGCCACTCACATTTACTAGGTCTGAAGGGGCCACTGGGCTCCTACAGTGGTTCGAGAGTCTCGAAAGCACGTTTCGTCATGTATAATGCCCAAACGAGCGAAAAGTTGAGTTTGCGTTGAGTGTATTCCAGAAAAGAGCACTCACATGGTGGAACGGCATAATGAGGGTTCGAGGTGCCGACATAGCAATGGCACAAACCTGGGAAGAGCTTCGGGCTCTAATGATGAAGGAATTCTGCCCTCGTTATGAGCTTAGGGCTTTAGAACGGGAATTTGACGATCTTAAACAAGACAGCGGTGAACATCGAGCCTACACTGATCGTTACGAGGAGTTGAGTCTGTTATGTCCTACCATGGTTACGCCTTTGGATAAGGCGATTGAAAGGTACATCGATGGCCTCCCTAACCCAGTTCAGGATATTGTTACTGGTAGCAACCCTACTACCGTCAGACAAGCCATTGAACTATCCACCACCCTGACTGAATCTCAAAAGACAGGGTAAGCTTCTCCGAAAGGGCGATCAGAAACCATCTGACAAGCCGGCACAAGAGAAACCAAAGGATAAACAGACCGAGTCCTCTAAGAAGTCGAAGAAGCGTAAGGCTTCACAAAACTTCGCAATGGTTGCTCTGAATGATCAGGTTGCACCAAATCAGCCAGCACAGCCTCGTGCTAGGAAGAACTATATTGGTATTGCACCTTTGTGTAATAAATGCAACCGTCATCATGTGAATCAGACACCGTGTCACAAGTGTACCCACTGTGGGCGATTGGGACACTTGGTCAATACATGTCGCCAAGTTATCCAAAACCAAAATACTGCAAATCCTGCTGCTGTTCAAACATAGTTTCCACCTGGATTGTGCTACAACTGTGGTGATCTTACTCACTACCGGAACAATTGCCGAAGACTTGTTAACGCAAATCCAGCACGTGGACGAGCATTTAACATAAACGAGGCAAATGCAAATGACAATGCAGCAGTGAACAATTCGACTTTTGAATTTCCTTGTTTGTTATCTTTGACATTTGAAACAATTCAGCAGTTATATAAATAAAATTGTTGTTCAAATTTTATTTCCAAAGCTGATACGATTGTATGTGTGTTGGCATACCTCTACAATACCAACACCAAAGAACCATGTTCTTTCTAGAACAAACTTCTCATGTGGTTCTTTCATTTTGTGATCACTTGTGATCTTCCCTAAAATCCCTAGTACTAGTTTCTTTTAAAGAGATAAATGTACAGGGTACAAATTGTAATTTCTTAAGCAAATACTTGAAGTACCACTTCAAATCCCTGATTTGATATCTAAAGGTACCTTCATGGGCCCTTAACTGGACCATGTATTGTGACTATGTACACGATCATCAAGTACATTTCGCTTCGTGTGTTGCTTTAACATGCCTAGTACATGGACTTCAAAACATATTCATGACATGAATTCCAAATCCTTATAAAGATCTTCCTATCTTCATAGTTAGATTCTTGAGGATGTTTTAAAGTACTAATTGAAGTCTGTGATTGGATTTCTAGTGTACTTCAAAATGCATTAATTCATGAACGAGCTAATAACTAAATTAACGAATACGCAATTTTGTGATTTTGTGTTTACATGTAATTCTAAAGCTCGCTACCTAAGTCCTGGTAGAATCTTCCGTAAGAAGGATACTCAAAGTACTATCTTAAATCCTTAAGGAGCTTTCTATGCAAATAGTCAGAACCTTGGATTCCAAAGTGTTGTTTCAAAACGATTATTGGTTTTTGGAGTTACAAAGATCCCTTAAATGGTCTATTTAAAGAGATCATAAAACGATCTAGATAAAGAGATCATGTGTTGATCTAGTTAAAAATATTGTTCGTTGATTTAATTAAAAAGATCTGTTGGTGATCTAGTCAAGTCATTTCATTGTTTGTTCGATTGATTTTACCCTACACATTATGAAATGAACTGTGCGGACTGTGCAAGGAATTACGTAATTATGGATGCATACGTAATTATGGAATTCAGTGCACAGAAACCACAGCAAGTTTTGTCATGTATTAAATACCTATAGTGATGAGAATAACAAGACGGGAACAACGTAAAAAGGGCATGGTGGATACGCCGCTGGTACTTCCTATATATAAGTGTTCCTTAATACATTGCGAATGTAGCGTTATTCAAGTTACTAGAAGTCTTGGACCTTGACCAATATCATTCTATTTTGCAATCTCTGACTATGATTTCGATCACACACAAGTTTCCTATAATAGTCTTCGTAGGAAACATTCTCCTACCCGTTGTTCGAAACCCCAAGTTTTTGTTACTACAATGACAACATCTTGGCAATTAACAGATTTGCTAAGAATCCAAACGTGACCTAGAGTTCTACTTGGGAAATGGAGGATTCATTCGAAAGCGAAACAATCACAGTTGTCTTCACAAGTTTCCTCTAGAATTAAATTTCGGGACGAAATTTCCTAAAGTAGGGGAGATTGTGACACCTGTGTCACCACAACCATCATACAAATGCAAATCCAATGAAATATTGTGTTTCATACTGGGGATTTGTATAAATATGTGTATCATTTGCACATATCAATTCTTGTTCGATTTCGACCTTTAAATCGCTTGCTGGAAGGTTATACGCGCACTGGTGCGTAAACGTAATCAGTTTAACGCGACAAACACTGCAGTATAGTGAAATAGGCTTAACGCACCTTAAATAACCTATACATAACTTAGAAATAAGTTTTGGAAGGTTTGGTACGGCAAAAACAAGTTTATTCGATCGCAAGGACTATTTGCGTCAAACTGCGAAACTTTACCGATTCGTAAGGTAACGTACAGTCCGGAACTTGATCATAAGCTAAACATACCCCATATAACCTAAACATAGCTTAGAAATAAGCTTTGAGTGGTTCGGTGTGCGAAAATATGCCTACATGATCTTACAGGGACTAAAAGTGTCAAAAGCGGCGTAAGTTTGCAATTCCGCGCATATCTTACATTCTGGCCACATCTGGACATCCAAAATTTTTGTACACACTAAAATATTTTTATTTTAGTGATCGACATGCAAAAACTTCATTTGTTTCGCAATTTGGATCGTTTTCGCGCCTATTACGATTTCCGTCGTAATTAGCCGAACAACGCAACTGTACGGCCAAACGAACCAACATCCGACATATTTTTGAGCATGTTTCATGTTCCCTATACTTTAACTTCATTATGAAGATTGAAAATGGGCTTGACGGGTGTTAGAAGTGTCAATACGCGACGAAACCAGCTCAGGGGCCAAAACTGTCAATTTCTGAAAATTTCTGATCTGCAGCATGGTCCTTACGGACCGTAAGGGTCCCCTTGCGGACCGTAAAGCATGCCCAGCGACCAAAAATCATATTTTGCAATCTGTTTGATACATTAGGGGTTGATCTTGCAAAATCTTTGTGTGGTAACCAAGTTATCCCTTCTCCAAGGCTTTGAATCTGCTTGCAACAAGTGTATGGCCATGATTTTTGTGTGGAAGCTACACAAACACATGTCATGATCTTGTGTTCTTGCTACAAGTATAAATAGCCATCAACTTTCACTTGTTCATTGCTCATTCCTCTCTTCTCTTCTCTATCTCTGATTTGGGGAGCTTTCTAATCTGATTGGAAGCTTATTCTTGGAAGAAAAGATAGCAAGGACCTTTAGTGAGCATTCCTTCATTCTTTTATTTGTTTTCCTAGCTTAAAAAGTCAAAAAGTGTTTGACTTTCAGTTTGACCAATCATTGGTCAACGCAAAGTTCGGTTGAACTTTGCAACGTGATTGTAATCACGATGGTTATAATCCTTAGCGATTATACCTACTGATTACCACGTTAACTATGTGTAGTGACGAGTCAAAGTTTCGGTCAAAATGCGTTTTAGCACGCATTTTGCCTCGGAACTACATTTAGGTATCAAAACACTTTGTTTTGGTACCAAATCAGTAGGTTAAACATGTTTCGACATGTTTAACTCGTCACTATTAGTTTAGTGCTTGTTTAGGGTCGTAAGTTAAGCGGTCTAGACAACCGCTTAAACTTTCGAACCCGACCCGTTTGGTCAATCTTTAGGATCCAACCAAGCTTGCTTAGTGATCATAGTTGCATAGGGAGTAACCTCTGAGGTTATACCTTATGATCACTTAGGATTGGTTAGCCATTTGCTAGATAGCTTGTATGCCCATAGGAAATGACCAAAATGCCCTTTTGAAGCATAAATCCGTATTTTGCATATGTGATCAACTTTTTGACCTATAATCTGATTTAGTAACATGTTTAGGCTTGGGCATGTAAGACTTGACATAGCACATAGTTAACCATCCGAAGATAGTTTTATGCAAACGACACATTATAGTAGCTTATACTACCATAATGGGTCGAAACGGGTCAAAAGCACCTAGGTAGACTTCCAAATCAGAATGTTAGGTCTATTAAATCATGCCATATGAGTTCCAATACTCTTTTGATTTATAGAACTTCGTTTTATCCTATTTCCCGATTTAGGATCCGATTGTTTAACATAGTGATTCCATACTAGGTGCCACTTGATTCCTTGATTTCCCGAGCTTTGTTAGGACACTTAATCAAGGATACTTGCAACCTCAAGTGAGTACATAGTCCCTTCTTTTACTGTTTTCAATTGTTTTGGTGTGAAACATATATGCCTATTTGTTATTTTCATGATTTTAAACTATATGATTACACATGCTTAGTACATATTCTTTTGACAAATTAAACAATTACCTATGGTTTAAACACTGATTTTCAAAACTTATAAAACTAATTGTTGGATTGTACCTATTTTTATACATTCACCCAGCTGATTGGTAGTACGATATAGCGCTATAGGACTATACACTCCATTCCTGTTGTATGGAATGTCAGAAACCAAATTTTAACCAAATAGAAATTGCCTTTGTGGTATTTCTATAGTCTCTAAAGTGTAGTTTGATACACTAAGGCTTGATTGAATACCAAATCACACTTTCTTTGTATATGTTGATATACTACAAAAGTACAGTTTGATGTGCTCTCAAATGTGATCTACCAAAGCATATTTTGATATACTATGTACAAAATCCAACATGTGTTTTAACATACTACTTTGTTATTTACCAAAGCATATTTTGATATGCTACTGTTTACCAAAGAATAGATTGATATACTACCGCCTTTAATATTTCATAAACTAAAGTATATTTTGATATACTACCAAAGCATAATTGATATGCTATTTTCAAACCAAAGCATAGTTGATATGCTATTTTCAAACCAAAGCATAGCTTAATATGCTATTTTCTAACCAAAGTATAATTGGATATACTACCGATACTTTTATCCTTAAACCAAAGTATACTTGAGAATATACTACCAAATCTATTATTTTAACTACTAAAGTATATTTCGATATACTATCTATTTAACTATTTCAAAACTAAAGTATACTTTGTTATACTATTTATACAAACTTTTCAAAACCAAAGTATGTTTTGTCTATACTATAAACCCTTTTCCAAAACGACACATTTCAGAAACAAAAACTTTTACATTGGATTCATGGCTATTTTGAAAACATAAAACCTTTTCTTCCGTTATCCGAAGACATGAATCTAATACACAAAATCCTATGTTACTCACAGGCATTTTTATGCAGACGTACCTATTTTCATATATGTTTCAGGTACTGCTATGTGATGATTGTTGGTGCATGCTACACATAGGATGGACTTGTGCCTTAGCGACTTTAAAACTGAGAAACAATTATTTGTGTTTATATGAATTGTTCTAAAACAATGAGTTCAATAATTCAATAAAACAAAACTATTTAATCCATTGTTGTGAAACAATGATTCTGTTACAACACTCCCCGACGTTTCCGCCACGTTTTGTTGTTTTACGTGGTCGGGGTGTGACACCTTTGCCGAGATACATAGTTCCACCGATTAACCAACCCGAAGGCATCCCTAGAAGATATGATCCGGGAATAGTGCGGGGAGTTGAAAGCCATTTCAAACCCGCTATTGCTAACAACCTGTCACCGGTAGTAATACCTCAACTACGGGGTCAGTCATTTGAAGTTAGAGCACAATGTATCCAGGGCTTGCCCAAGTATCACGGTTTGGCCACGGAAGAACCGTATCTGCACATCGTTGCGTATGATTCTTGTTGCAACACTATAGGGGGTCAAGGGTTTACACCCGATGATGTGAAATTGGTACTCTCCCAATTCACCCTAGAAGACAAGGCACAACAATAATTTCATTCTTTACCATCTGCCTACATGGCCCAACATGCAATAGTGTTTCTGGATGAGTTCTATACTCTTTAGAGGACCAGTGATACTCGAGGGGATATTAGGAAATTCCAACAATAGTCATGCGAGTTATTTCATGAAGCCTTCAATTGGTTTAAAATATTGTTGAAAAATTTCCCACACCATGGTGTACAAATGTGGGAATTACTTAATGCCTTCCATGAGGTGTTAACACCGGAAGATGCGCACGATGTCAGTTCAATATCAAATGGTACGTTCAGTACAAATTATGAGCATATTGATTGGGACTACTTGGAAAAGATGGCAATTACTTTAAACCGAAAGGCTCAATCCACGAGAAGAACTCGATATTCGGTGGTAAGGGCAGCGCGTAACACACCCGAGGTTAGGGGACAGATGCCTATGTGTGGGCATTGTGGAGATTTGGGGCATATAGTTGTTCAAGGAAGTGGGAATGGTGGTAGAAATTTCAGTATGAACTCTAATACCTACCATCCGGGGCTCAAAAGTCATCCCAACTTCAGTTACGGGAATGCAATCAATCAGATCAATCCGGGATTTCAGGGCAACAGTCAAACTGGTGGTCAAAGGAACATCGGCCAGCCCATTACGAAAACAACAGTCAAGGAGGATCATCTAGATCTCTTAATGTAACTGGCAATAGTGAGATCATGGAAATGCTAAAATCCATGCAGCAGGAGATACAAAAGAGGAATTAGTTGGATGAATCAAGAAGACAAAAGAATGAGATCCGTGACAAGGCCATCCAATCGCTGACAACACAGATGGGACAGTTAGCTAGTGAGGTAGCTAATCTGAGGCATTGGAATGGGAAGTTGCTGAGCTACTCTCAAACCAACCCCAAGAGTGTGATGTCACACCCCAACCGATGGAGGAATCATCGGGGCGCGACACTAGGCGAATCAGATTGCTCAAGAGAATCCATAACAACTATTTAGTGACAATATTTAATGTGTTCATTATCCCATACTAATAAACAATAGATCAGCAAACAATCATACAGATTTCATGTTCTCTCAAACAATACAAATCTGACAACCTAGATTTATTGTGAGTTTCTAGACTTCTTAACTTGATTCGAGATAGTCTGCGATTAACCTGCAACATACGTTAAAATAATGTCAATACAAAAAGTATTGGCGAGTATACGGGTTTGATATACTAGCATAGTAGATAAAAAACACTGCGAATTTCCACATGCATAAACGAGATACACAACATACACACTACAAGACAAATACTACTAGCTAAGTCACTCGATGACAGTGATGGGGATCCCAACAGGACATGATTTCCTTAACTAGACCACGTCGGGTGTGAGTACAACTATAGTACCATACTAGCTAAGGTGGGACATCGCGAGTAATAGTCCTAGCACATATGTATTAAGAATCACGTGTAAATATGTACGTCAGTTATTCGCATGTGATAATAGTTTAGAGTATAGACCGCGTTTTGATAGTTCGATTTAGATAGGAACGTATGTTACACCCCAAAGTGTGTTTAAAGCATTTAAAAGGGGGGTCAAGTATACTAACAGTAGGTGTTTAACAAGTAAACACAAATTGATTGGATTGAAGAGAGCGTGTCTGAGTTAGCCTGTGAACAATAGCATAAGCATTGGACAGCGTGTAAACCGCGTTTCGAATGTGGTGAGTGTCGAATGGTGAGTCGAACGGATGAACATCCATTCGATCGGATGGTCATCCGAGCGGATGACCATTCGAACGGATGGCCATTCGAATGAGATGTGGGTGTTTGTAAATAGTTTCAAAACTTTTGAAGTTTTCGTTGTAGTATTTAGACAAGTCATCCGGTCGGATGGTCATCCGGACGGATGGCCATTCAATCGGATGGCTATTCGATCGAGAGTTTGGTAGTTTGAAGTTTGACCAAATTGTTTTGAACAAGGAATAGTATAGAGGTCAGTTCACCAGGTCGAATGGTCATGCGGTCGGATGGTCATCCGATCGGATGATCATTCGAGTGGGTAACTTGTTGTTTTGTAAATTTTGTGAAATTTCTAAGTAAAAGTCTTCGAGTGTTAACGGAGACGGCATGACGACGTGTCAAACGACGGAAAACACACCAAGGCCCAGCTCGTTCGATCGGATGGGAATCACCCCATTCGATCAGATTCACTGACCTTTTTGGAATTTCATGTTTAACTCGTTAGTCGGTCATCTCTTTGGTGGAAATCCGTTTTCAAGCTGGCTCCCAGCTAAGGAATGAGTAGATACTCTGAATGAGTCTGGATTCCATCGGTTTTGGGTAGAATGTTGAAGAAAAGTTGAGAACAGTTGAAAATTGTTGAGTTCTTGTTGAGATTCGTGCTAAAACGTTTGGAAATCCTTTAGATCTGAACTATTCTTGATGAGGTGACGTCACACTACAGTTTGCATAAGAAACCGAGTGAGAACCACCTTCAAGATGTCCAAATCAGACGATTTCAAGAAGAAAACCAGCGATTTTGATGGAGAAAATGATGTAAAAGTGATTGGTGATGATGATTGTACAAGATTTGAGGATAACTACTTACGAAATAGCTTTGAATCGAGATGAAAAGTGACTGAAATGACCTGGGAGCGAGTGACCGGATGAGAGAACCAAAGTGTTGAAATGAGACACAATGGCCCTATTTATAGGCGAAGGCGAAAGTTAAGGCGATCGAATGGGTCGGATGGCTTCTGGTCGAATGGTCATCCGATCGGATGGCCATCCGAGCGGATGGTCATCCGGACGGAAGTCCATTTGGTGGGATGTCCATTCGGACAACCTGATTTCGTTTGTTAGTTTTCCAACTTTTGTTTCGTTCGACGTGTTTTGTTGGGTTAAGCATTGTGGATACTTTAAGCGTTATGTTAGGATCTGAGTTTCCTTTGATTGTGCTCGTTTGATAATAATGAAGATGAAACAGAGTTAAATGCAGCGGAATTAAATGAAACAAACTTTCAATACACAATCAATGAGAGAATAAGTTTCAGCAAACATGTTTATATTGAAATTGAATGATTGTATTTGTTACAAAGATCAATCACAATGCATGCACATAATCTCCCCCTCAGCCTGACCTCACAGTGATTGTTCGTACAGAATGACTTGGTGATGAAGAGAACTAATAGAATAGTACAGGGTACTGTTCTATTTATAGTACAGAACAAACCACTAAGGCATCTTTGGCTGACGTCACCATGAAAGTGACATCTAACCTCCTAACAACCTATAACCACTGACTATTACAAACACTACTGTCTAAACAACTGATTACAAATAATACAAAGGATAGTCTAAACTACTGCTTTTTCATTCCTCTGTTATAATCCTAGCAGTGCTTTGTGTCTTCAGCAGTACTTGAACCATATCAATAGATTGAGCATCAGGGCTTTATCTTCAACAGTCTTTAAGTATCAGCAGTAGTTGTTTATGAAGGGCCGTACTTAGAGGTTATCAGATGTTAGGCCACTTCCAAGGGGAAAGATCTGATGCAAACAACTGCTTATTGTGAATCCACCGATCTGATCCGGTTTTGGCTTTAATCAACTGTTCCTTTGTAGGGTTCAATCCCAACAATCTCCCCCTGGAACAGATGATGCCAAAACTCTTCATTATTCTGGATTTTTATTGCCTCATCAAGAGTTCCCTAACTTGACCTTTGAATTGTAATTCAAAGTTCATGGAATCCTTATCAATCTCATCCCTGCACAGTGTAAGCTCAAGGAGATCTTGTAGATCTTCAACACCCAGGCCCAGTGCTTCTTCCCTTGATATATGTGTTGGTGCATACATCTGTCGGCTTCGTCTTGTTTCGAGTCTTGTAATAAAATAGTTAGATCGGGTTACTTAGTTCAGGAAAATAGAGTTTTAGAGATCATTTCCCACGAAATGTTTATTCCCCACGAAATAGACATGGCACTTTCAAGGGGAATTAGAAACATTGCACTTTCAAGGGGAATTAGAAACATAGCACTTTCAAGGGGAATTAGAAACTCTATAAATAGGGAGTCTAGTCATTTCATTTGTATCTTCTCCCATTCCAGCAGCGAAGCTCTGCTGAAGTGTCTAGTCTGTAAACGTTGTCATATCAATAAACAAAATGGTTAAACTACTTTCTAGTGCAAATCAAGCTGAACCGACACCGAAACGTCTGATTCCGCCTCTCGTTTTGGTCTAGAACTCTTCTGACAGACTCGTTTTGGTCGTTACTCGATCCTACAAGTGGTATCAGAGCAAAACTTATTTTCTGGAAAAATCATTTTGGTTAAAACAAACTTAAGTGTTTTGAAATCATAATGAGAAAATAGTTTGTTGAAAGGGGGAGTTCTGATTGTTTATGCCAAGTGGATGGTGAATTGATGTGATTTGATATCAGTTGTCAACTTTACTAGTATAGTTTGTTTTCATTTTTCTTTAAATGTTTGTGAATTTTTGGGGGAGTAAGAATTTTCAGAAATCCAAAAACATTAGAAAATTGAAAAAGCCAAAAACATGATAAAATGCAAAAATGAGTTTGTTGTGAAAAAGAGGAAATGATAGTACATTCGTAGACAGTTACGGTATGCTAAACAAATGTAATGTTTAAATAGCGTTAAACGGTCTCACTGATGATATGCCGATAGGTTTTTACACATTTAGTAAGCATTTTCGGGATATAAACTTAAATTCAAACTTACTTATTTTGTGGGGAACACTACTTGGATATATAGGTAACCCCTGAAATTTCGTTTGAAAGATCCCTCTTTCTGAGATACTAGGTCTTTATGCTCAGTGATATCTGGGGTATTATCCCGGGACTTCTGATTTTGCGAAAGCAATGGCCTAGTCCCCGGAGAATACTTTACACTTGCTTGAAATAAAAGCCTGCCCTCAGTACAAAAAATGATGAAACATTGAAAAATGCTAATCATGTGTTGTTGTAAAAAAGATCCTCTAAAGGGGACCCACCAAAAGTCGAAGCCGTCATCTCTCTGCTGAACGGAAGTTCTTACCTGAGCTCTCATGGTTCTTCGCATTTAACCCCTTACAGATATCATTTGTGGTATACTCACCTGTAAGACTGAATATTGGGATCTGGATACGAGAGTATATTCAAGAGGTGGGACACATGAATGAGTTTAAGTCCTTAATACACTTAACTCATATCCTGAATCAGTTGAAATTTGTGTGAGAATTTAAGTGGATCAGTATATCGGCAATCTAAGTGAATTGTTTAATTCTTAATGTGTAACTAAGCTCAACGGTACTTGTGACTTGTCAAAAACTGATATGATCCTCTTACACAAACTCACAAAAATATTGATTGTAAATACTACTTTTCTGCATGTTTCATTTCATTCAAAAATCCAAAAAGATTTTAGTGTGTTTTAGAATAAAATTTAGAAAAATCCAAAAAGATTTTTGAAAACTGGTGTTGAAGAGCTGATTTTCAAAATTCGAAGTGCTAAACATGATGAGCATGTGGTGAGGGGGAACTTGTGTTTAAATGAGAAAAGGTTTTTGAATATTTAATTACAAGTGGATTCATCAATTATTAACATTGTTATATCATTCTGGATAAATTTGAGGGGGAGTTTGGTTATATAAATTTGTCAAATGTTAAATTTGTGAAATTTATTGTGAGGTAGAAGATGTGCAGGATGGCCTGGATTCTGAAGTCTGAGTATAGAGCCAGGACACAATTCTGATCCTGTGAAAGTCAGATTGCAATCAACATCCGAGGGTAAATGAGATTGTTCGAGGGGAGTATGTTGAGGCTGAAGAGGAGGAGAAAGAGATAATGTTTGAGAATGCCTACACTGTCAGATTCTTCAGAGAGCGATCAAACTGATAAAGACTGAAGACGTTGAAGACTCGACACTTAAGACTCGTCAACATCTGAGGGGGAATCTGTTGGTGTATACGTCTGTCGACTTCGTCTTGTATCGAGTCTTGTAATAAAATAGTTAGATCGAGTTACTTAGTTCAGGAAAATAGAGTTTTAGAGATCATTTCCCACGAAATGTTTATTCCCCACGAAATAGACATGGCACTTTCAAGGGGAATTAGAAACGTTGCACTTTCAAGGGGAATTAGAAACATAGCACTTTCAAGGGGAATTAGAAACTCTATAAATAGGGAGTTTAGTCATTTCATTTGTAACTTCCCCCATTCCAGCAGCGAAGCTATGCTGAACTGTCTACATGTCTGTAAACGTTGTCATATCAATAAACAAGACGGTTAACCTACTTTCTAGTGCAAATCAAGCTGAACCGACACCGAAACGTCTGATTCCGCCTCTCGTTTTGGTCTAGAACTCTTCTGAAAGACTCGTTTTGGTCGTTACTCGATCTTACAATATGCTTCACTTCACCATTGGATTTAAGTAGAGTAAATACGTTGGTCATTTGATGTTGAATCGTTCCGGTGACCCTAAATAGTCAAGTTAAGTAGTTCATCATCATTTAGTAAGGCGGAATCAAAGCAAACAATGTCAAACAGCTTGTTTCCTTTCAATTTCTTTTCTATTAATGAATTCTGAGCTTTACAATGATTTCTGACTTAAATCCGGCAGCACCTCGACTCTATACACAAGACCTGATTCCGCTCCAACTGTTACAAATGAACCCAGCCTACACCTATATATACTACTCCTGATTCCGCTTGAAATGCCCAAGCGGACCCTGATTCCACTTCAAACAAACTCAAGCGGAACCCCTATGATGCGACTTCGAGCGGAATAACAATATATATGATTTCGCTTGAAATGACAAGTTGTCATTTCAAGCGGGATTACATGAATAAAACCACTTTCTTGTTTTCCAACCCTAATCTATCCTATCTTGACCTAAGACTCGATTAAGACGTAGTTAACAGACATTCAATGCACCAACAGACTCCCCCTTGGATGTTGACGAAGTCTTCGGCGTCGAGTCTTCTGTCTTTGTCTCTTTCCATTTTGTCTTCACATTGTAAACGCTTCATCTTTACAGGTTTAGAATCTCATCCTGACTCTATCTTCATTCTACAAACTCCCCTATGACTGTTGATCCAGAATCTTGACTCCCCCCTTTCACATACTCCCCCTCTCGATATGCTGGGACTCGAACTTCTGGTTCAAACTTTGTCATTTTGTTTCCGTGGGGATTTTGAAATCCACAACCTGTTTCTCAAACATATAATCATTACAACCTATTGATTTTCAACAATAAATCTCATTATCTATCAGTTTTTAGAAATCCACTCAAGTATTTAGGTCCAAGTTAATGACCCTGATTACTCAATTAGTCTACCAAGTCCAACTTAATGACCTTGGTTGATTTTAGACAAAACAAACTGATTTTTGTTCAAGAATTTTCAAACAATTTCAGAAAATAACAAGTTTCAAGTTAATGAACTTGTTTTTGACTTTTCATCAACTAGTTTTTAACAAGATAAGCTCTCCTCATCCTCCAGTCCAGAAACTTCCTGCATCTGCTTCAACTTTGAGAATTAGACAATCAACTTTCTACTTTGGTTTATCGGAAAATAAAGCAGAAATGAAAAATCTTTTTGGATTTTCACTATCATTTCTAAACTAGAAATGAAATACAGAAATTTAAATGCAGACTGTAATGAAAATAAACCGTTTACAAATATATTTTTGGTGAGCGTGTTAGGCAATCATATCAGTTATTAGACAAATCACTAGTATCGTTAAGCTTTAATTTCATACTCAGAATTAAACAATTCACTTAGATTGTCGATACACTGATCCACTTAAATTCTCACACAATTTTCAATCTGTTCAGGATACGAATTAGGTGAATTAAGAACTTAAACTCATTCGTGTGTCCCACCTCTTGAATATACTCCCGTATCCAGATCCCAATATTCAGTCTTACAGGTGAGTATACCACGGATGATATTTGTAAGGGGTTAGATGCGAAACCGTGAGAGCTCAGGTCAGAACTTCCGTTCAGCAGAGAGATGACGGTTCAACTTTCGGTGTGTCCCCTTTAGAGGATCTTTTTTACAACAGCACACGACTATCATTTTGCAATGTTTCATCGTTTTTTATGCTGAGGGCTGTGCTATGTTTCAAGCAATGCGGAAAGTATTATTCGGGGACTAGGTCAGAACTTCCATTCAGCAGAAATTCTGGAATAATACCCAAGATATCACTGAGTATAAAGACTTAGTATTTCAGAAAGAGGGACCTTTCAAACGAGATTTCAGGGGTTACCTATATATCCAAGTAATGTTCCCCATGAAATAAGCAAGTTTGAATTTTATGTTTATCTCCCGAACAAACCTACTAAATGTGTAAAAACCTATCGACACATCATCGGCAAGACTGTTTAACACTTTATTCTTTACAAATCTTTAGCGTACAATAACTGTCAAACCGATGTATTATCATTTTCCCTTTTTACACAAGCTCTTTTTCAGTTTTCTATTGTTTTTGGATTTTTGAATTTTTTACTGTTTTTGTATTTTCTGAAAATATGTCTACTCCCCCTAAATACCAAAACAAGTAAAAAATCGACAAACCAATGCAGATTGTTTCTCATCGTCATTTATAACAGTATCTTCATCAACGCCAATAATTCCATTCGACACCGAGAATAGCATCATACCAATCAGTTTTAAAAGATATTTAAAATGAGTTTTATCAAAAGCTTTGGTATGTAAATCAGCTTTCTGATTGTCAGTGTGGATTTTCTCAATTCGTATCAACTTCTTCTCGAAGCAATCTCAGATGAAGTGATGTCGAATTTCTATATGTTTAGTTTTAGCGTGATGTACTGGATTTTTCGTAATGTTAATTGCGGCCTCATTATCAACAAATATAGGGGTGTTTAGAAATTGCAAACCGTAGTTGCGCATCTGTTGCTGGATCCACAAGATCTGAGAGCAGCAACTGCTAGCAGATACATACTCCGCTTCATATGTGGATAGAGACACAGAGGTTTGCTTCTTGCATTGCCAGGTGACCAAACGAGGTCCAAAGAACTGAAACCAACTGTTGTTGATTTAGCATTGACTTTGCAGCATCCGAAATCGGAATCGGAATACCCTTCGAGCGTGAAATCGCCTTTTCTAGGATACCACAACCCCAACGATGGAGTTCCTTTCAGGTAGCGTAATATCCTCTTCACAATAACCATATGCGAAGCTCTCGGGTTAGATTGAAATCTTGTTGCGAGGCACGTTGGATACATGATATCGGGTCTTGAAGCAGTTAAGTACATCAACGGACCGATCATGGAACGATAAAGCGTCTCATCTACCCTGTCTCCGGTGAGATCTGGGTGTATCCCATGATTCATTGCTAATGGGGTTGACGCTGGAGTAGAACCAGACATCCCAAATTTCTCTAGAATATCATGAACGTACTTCGTCTGGTGAATGAAAATTCCCTCAGGTAGTTGATCAACTTGTAGTCCCAAGAAGAATTTCATCTCCCCCATTGATGACATTTCGAATTTCTGCTTCATAACTGATTCAAAATCTTTGCACAAATTCTCATTTGTAGACCCAAATATGATGTCGCCCACGTAGATCTGTACTATCAGAAGATGTCCGTCGACCTCTTTAGTGAAGAGAGTGGCATCCACTTTCCCTCGGATGAAGCTGTTGGCTAGTAGGTGTTGAGACAAAGTCTCGTACCAAGCGCTCGGGGCCTGGCGTAAACCATACAGCGCTTTGTCTAACAAGTAGACCTTGTTTTTGTGGATTGGATCGGTGAAGCCCGGTGGCTGTCCGACATATACCTCCTCTTTAACCTTCCCATAAAGAAACGCCAATTTTACATCTAGCTGATATACTTTGAAGTTTTTCCATGATGCAAATGCTAGGAAGATTCTGATTGCTTCTAGTCGAGCCACAGGAGCATACACTTCAGTAAAATCTATACCCTCCTGTTGACTGAAACCCTGAACTTCGAGTCGAGCTTTGTTTTGCACAACAACTCCACGATCATCTCTTTTACACTTAAACACCCATTTGGTGTTGATCTTCCTGTGACCATCAGGCAAGTCTACTAACTTCCACACTCCCAACTTTTCAAACTGACTTAACCCTTCTTGCATAGCATTGACCCAAGAATCTTCAGTTAGCACCTCTTTGTAAGTTCGCAGTTCGATCTGCGAAATAAAACAACTTAATGAAAATTCAGCTTGTAAAGGTGCTACTGTAGAATAAAAACAAGTAAGTCCTTGGTCAATTTGACTTCTAGTGCGACCGCCTGATTGTAGTTCTCCTATGATCAGCTCCTCTGGATGGTATGAAAGAGTTCTTGGCATCGCTTCACCTGGAACATCTATATCGCCCTCCAGATTAGTAACATTTTGATTTGCACCATGTTCACTGACTGGGTTTGTTTGACTTGAAATCTGAATTTGCTCCCCCTCAGAATCTGAATAACCATGATCAAATACTGGCATGTTCTCAGATTCTTGATTATCATTCTCAACCGTCTGATTATCATGAGAAACTTCATCTTGTTGGACATCATCATGTTCACCAGCATTGCTTGGACCTGCTTCATTGTCATTTGAAGTTTGTCGTGGTCGCATTGAATACTCAGCTAGGAACCTTTCCTGTGAAAACTCATACTCCCTCAGAATATCCAACTCATCAAAGAAATCTTCTTCTTCTTCTTCTGGTTCTTCCATCATGTCAAACGAATCTCACAAAGTGTCGTAATGATAACGCCATGAATCTCCAGGATTCTGCGGCGGCATTGTATAACCTTGACATTCAACATTAGGAGCTTCAATAATCCGCTTCAGACTTGGAACGAAGACTCGTCAATGGACTTGCATAACCTATGAATATCCCTTCAATACTCTTCGGACCAAACTTTCCAAAAGGCTCTAGAACAGTACAGGGTGACCCAAACGGTTCAAGATACATCAGATTTGGTTTGCGGATATTGATCAACTCAAAGCACGTTTTGTTGAATTTCTTGACAGTGAGGACTCTGTTGAGCGCATAGCATGCGGCGGAAACTTCTTCTGCCCAAAAATTTATAGGTAACTTTGAATCAGCAAGCACTGTTCTGGCCATTTCGATTAGTGTCCTATTCTTTCTTTCAGCGACTCCATTCTGTTGTGGAGTTTACGGAGCACTAAACTCATGCAATATACCTCTTTCATCACAAAATTCTTCCATTTTGTTGTTCTTGAATTCAGTACCATTATCACTTCTAATTCTTTTGATACGCCTTTGGTACAGATTTTCAATTTTCTTGAACAACACCATCAAACTGTCAAACGTCTCATCTTTCGACTTCAAGAATGATACCCATGAAAATCTGGAATAATCATCAGTAACCACAAGACAGTAGAGATCTCTTGTAATACTTTTGACATTCACAGGACCAAACAAATCCATGTGAAGTCTCTCCAGAGGTCTTGGAACTGAATTGACTTGCTTTTTAGGGTGTGACTTTTTCTTCTGCTTGCCTTTGATGCAACTAATGCACTCCCTTTCCAGATGAAAACCTTTTATATGAACTCCAGTAACCAAATCATTGTGCACCAGGTGATTCATTTTTCTTAGATGTATATGACCCATCTTCCGGTGCCACAATTGTGATTCTTTCTCTGTTGCTCTAGACACAAAACAATGAGCCTGACTCGTGGTTGTCGTTGCTACACTCAAATCCAACACATACAGATCATTAACTCTTGGTGCCCTCATGATAATCCATTCTTCAGGGATAACAAATCCTGGCTTTAAGATCAAACATTCTTTGTCTGTGAAGTGAGTGGTATACATCCTGTCACAGATTTGCGAGATACTCAGCAGATTATTCTCCAGCTCAGCAATGTAGTTAACTCTTTCAAACGTAATAATCCCATTGGATAACGTTCCTTCACCAACAATTCTATCACATTGGTTACCTGCGAATCCTACATAACCTCCATTGAAATTTCTAACATCATACAACAATGCAGTCTTCCCTGTCATGTGTTGAGAAGCTCCACTATCCATAATCCATCGCGAAATGGATCTTGGAAGGTCCTACACATATCACAAATTGATTTAAAAACATATTTCAATAAAGATGCCGATTCATGCTTCGCAATTACCAACAAGGAAGCTCCGGCAAGTCAGGTTTTTCAAATGAAGAAAATATCCACCCAAGCCTGACCAGCCTTGGGTGATACCGTGTTATCTTCAACTTTCCCATTTTGTTTCTTAAAATTTTTAGCCTAAAGTGGTGGAAAATTTGCATCATCCACACTTGGAACTAAATTCACCACCTTTTTCACTTGTGGAGTTAAAGTTTGTTTCTCTGTTTTAGGCTTCCAAATTTGTTGAGACGATGCAACCCGTTTGTAAAACTTGTAATTCTTAGTTACCACATTCTTTACGGGTTCAGTTTTGACTTTAATGTTTTCATTTTTCAAGACCTTTTTCTCAACAATCAATGGAGCTTTTCCCTTAACATCAACTTTCTCTTTCTGAATCTTCACAACTTCAGTCTTAGGCTTCAAGTTGGTACACTTTCGTGCAATATGTCCAACATGATTACATCTGAAACATGTTCGGGTGTCAGCTACCCGACTTGTCCCATCAGACTGAGACTATGAAGCCTTTTTCTCAAAGAACTCTTTGCTTGATTTCGAAAAAATCTTTGATTCCTCATCAGAAAGTGAACTTGAACTATTCACAAACACTTTCTTCTCAACAAACTTCTTGTTTTGAACTTTTTTTTTTTGAAAATTCTTACTACCCTGATAACCACCTGACCATTTGTTTCGATTGTTGTTATAAAAACATGGTGGAACAACAGGTTTCTTGTAATAAGCTTTATCTTTTTTCAAAATTCATTTGCCTTTTTGTTTGATTTAAACTTTTCACTTCAGACAAATCGATTTCAACCATTTTGAACACATTTGTCAATTTGGCAACATTTACATTCTCCGGTGGAAACTCAGAATCCGAATACAACTTATCCGATCCCGACATCTTGTACATGACAAGATTAGGTTCTTCATTTAAGTTGTTTTTGGACTTTTGTTTCGGAATGTATTAGTCCAAGAAACATTCATCTTCCTTAGTAGTGTCACTTTCAGGTTTTAGAACATTCTCAACCACACTATTTACCACTTTAGTTTGAACACTATCGTCATGGGAAGATGAAGTGAATGTGACATCAATCGTGTCTGGATGTTTCACTTCATTATCATCTTCAAGATTAGCCAACCCTGATTGCTTTTTCGAATAATTGTTCAAAACTGGTGGTGGAACTTGATGATAACCCACCCCGGTTCCATCTGAAAAGACATCTTCACCAGCTTTGTTTTTCCCGATGGGTTTAGGAACAATGTGTTGCAAAACAAAGCTTGCGGAGTTGTAACTTTTTAGTTTCAACTGGATTCGTTCATTTTCAATTTCAGCTTCTTGAAATTTAAGCTTCAACTTTGCAATTTCATCCAGTTGTTGGTTGATTAACTCTTCTTTAACCAGAAGAACTCCCGACAAAAGATTATTTTCCTTAAATGTCTTACCATTTCTGTCATCAGCATCTTTAACCGTGCGTTTAAGCTTCTCAAATTTTTCTGAAATCTGACGATTTTCAAGAACTAACTGCTCATTTTCTTTCCTAACCTTTTCTTTGTCAATTTTATCATTTTCAATTTTGTCAGTTAATTCTTTTACTCTGTCACTTGAAGCTTTCAACATTTTATCACGGTTAAGGATCTGATCCTCAACACTTCTGACTCTATCAGTCAGATCATCAACTTTCTTACCATTGAGATAGGTGATTGTACTACAAACTTTGCACTCTTTGATGCAATTTTTGCACTCAACATCACCTTTGACTTTCTTACCTGACTCAGTCGTTGACGCATTTGAACTGACCTGGCTTTTAGACTCAGATACGGACTTAGAGTCTACCTCAAGTGCCTTAGCAGCCAGCACCTTGTCAGCCATCTTTCCCAAGTTTTCAGCTGTCAACTTTTGTGTCGTATCAATGATTCCATCATCAATCTTCTTTGACTTTTCTTTTTTTTCTTTCTCTTCTTTCTCTTCTCCGCTTCCCCACCCTTTTCTTTGCCAAAACTCTTCTTCATCAGCAATTTGTTGAATTATGGTTTCAAGATCGAGGGTGTAATGGCCAATAGCAATGTTTCCCATGGGGTCAAGATAACAATCTCTGTCTGGATCCCATCTCCTCGCTCTTTTTGCTTCAGTGTAGATACCAGATATTCTGATCATTCTGTTTTGAGCTAACATCTTTCTATGACCATACTTCATCTCTTCATTTCTGTTGTCTTTAAAAGGAACGGGTTCAACAGACTTTGCCATAAAAGCATATCCAACCGCATCCTCCTCTGGTAGCAACTCGCTCCAGTCGAAACCTTCATCGTCATGAATCACAGCAAGAGCTTTGGATTTCTCTTTGTTATCCTCAAGCCGCTTCATTCTTGGCGGTTCTGATGTATTCTGATGATAAATTGCTCTCTTGTAGTAATCTTATTTGAACGGATTTTCAGAATCATCAGCATAAGCATTTCGGCATTCACGCTTAAAGTGGCCTTTCTATTTACACTTGAAACATGTCACTTTAGACTTGTCAAAGCCTAACTTGGTAGATGGTCCACCAATAGACTTTCTTCCTGTTATCTCCATGAAACGCTATGCTCTTCTAACTGCATTGGCCATACACCACCTTATGTCGATCAATTCCATCTCCTCAGGATCAATTTGATCACAGTCTTCCTTTGTCAGGTTGGTGTTGCCTATCTTGCCTGCCACAAGGCTTTCATACCACTCTAGCACAGAAGCTAAGAAAACCATCTGTTGCTTTGCAGACTCCTCGCTGAAGTTTTGAGAGTTCTTTAAATCTACTGCGATGTTGCATTGAAACAAGTTATTTGTAGCTGATTGATTGGAAGTTGACGAAGAACCATTGTGAAATCCACTGCTTAAACTCTCTTTGCTAGATGTGTTGGAATTTTCAGCAGAAAAAGCTGTCTTGGGAGAAGTATTCTTTGGAATCATGCTTTTTGGATAATACAAATCCAAGTTCTGTTGATATGACGAGTGATTGACTTTGTGTGTTTTCTTTATCTCCAGCTCGTGACTCTCTAGTCTTTCAATCAACAAATCCACTATAAGATCTTCAGACTTGATCGTATTCTTCAACATCAACGCAAAGTATTGCCAATCCATCTCATCTGGCAACGAGTCAAACAATTTGTCGACTAGCTCTTCTTGAGAATATAAAATCCCATGTCTCGCCAGCTCCAACTTCAAGTGCCCAAACCTCTCAATCATCTTACAAACTGATTCATTTTTTAAACATCCAAATAAATCAAACTCTTTTCTTAGTAGTTTCTTTTTGTTTTTCACTATTTCTGCACTACCCAAACATTTTACTTCTAACTTTTTCCACAGATCTTTAGCATTGGTGTATTCGATCAAAGATATTATATCTTCTCGGACAGACTGAAATAGTAATGCGATGCACTGTTGCTCGGCAACAAACGCTTCTATTTCTTCAGTTGTTGTCAAGTTTTCACCATTTTTGCCTCCATCACTGTATCCATTCTTTAGACTCTTCCAACTGAGATAAGCAAAAGCCTTTAACCATTCTTCAAATTTCTTGGCCCACCGACTGTACTCTTCGATTGCCATCAACTTCGGGGGTTTGTTATATGTTCTCATTTGTGTTGCTAGAAGAAGTATCATCTCGAGAGTTTCCAGCAAAGGCATACATATCACTGAACGGATTCATGAATAGATCATCCATCTTTCACGTACCTGAAAAATCAACAAACACTTAGAAAATTTTTGAAATTTTGAAAAACAGCAAATTCAAGCGAAATCAGTTTGAAGCGGAATCAGCTTCAAGCGGAATCACTAGAATTTTTCAAGCGGAAATAGCCTTTCAAGCAAAATATCTTATTTCGCTTGAACTTTCAAGCGGAATAAGAACAATATTTTCAAGCGGAATATGATTTAATCTAATTTCGCTTGAAATTACACAAGTATTCAAGCGGAATCAGATTTTCGAGCGAAATCAGACACACTTTTCAAGCGGAATAAGCCTTTAACGAGGTTTCGCTTGAAATTTTTCAAGCGGAATCTGATAATGTCAGCATTTTCGAACTGATTTTCAAGCGGAATTAGTTTGTTTTGTCTGATTTTGTTCGAATTAAGGTCCAAACCTCTCAAGGATTAGTTAACACTATGTTTCGCTTGATATATGTCAAAATCAGGCCATTTCAACCGTTTAATTATGTTCAAATCAGAAAAGAAGGTGTAGAAGTGTGAGAATCCGATGATTTCAAGTTGTATTGGTAGGAACTCCTCGTCCTGAGCTCTGATACCACTTGTTGGATCGTTCCGGTGACCCTAAATAGTCAAGTTGAGCAGTTCATCATCATTTACTAAGGTGGAATCAAAGCAAACAATGTCAAACAGCTTGTTTCCTTTCAATTTTATTTCTATTAATGAACTCTGAGCCTTTACAATGATTTCTGACTAAAATCCGGCAGCACCTTGACTCTATACACAAGACCTGATTCCGCTCCAACTGTTACAAATGAACCCAGCCTACACCTATATATACTACTCCTGATTCTGCTTGAAATGCCCAAGCGGGCCCTGATTCCGCTTTAAACAAACTCAATCGGAACCCCTACGATGCGACTTCGAGCTGAATAACAATATATATGATTTCGCTTGAAATAACAAGTTGTCATTTCAAGCGGAATTACATGAATAAAACCACTTTCTTGTTTTCCAACCCTAATCTATCCTATCTTGACCTAAGACTCGATTAAGACGTAGTTAACAGACATTCAATGCACCAACATTTGATCAGACTTCCACTTTAGTATTTTTGAATCCTTTGGGTTTCTTGGGAGAGTTTTTATTGTTGATGAGTTTGGAGATGGAGGTCTGGTGATGACAACTTTGGCAGGTTTTTGAGATTGTGCTAAGTCTTGTTTCTCTACCATTAATGTCTGAAGAACCATTTTCATGATGTATTCTTCTTGAGCCTTGTCTTCTTTTGTTTCTGCATCCATCTGCTTTTGTTTCCTTCTTTGATAATGGATGGTAGCAGTTGGAGCATTGGGTCTTCTTATTGGTAGTTATTGTTTGACTGGAACCACTTCTTCTGGATAAACAGGCTTTTTGGGAGCAGTGGGATCTCTCTTCCTTAACTCTTCCAACATTTTGTAGGTATCTAGCACTTTTATCTCTAACCACCTTGTAACCTAATTCCTTGACCCACAATCAGCAGCTATAAGCTCTTCTTTCATTCTTTTCAGCTTCAAGGCCCTTTCTGGTACATTCTTTTTGTAATCGGACCAGACTGGAGGAGTTTGCTTTACTTTGTCTTCAATCATCTTTTCAATTCTGGCTAACTCCTCTTTAAGTTCACTGATGGTCCATTCCTTGTACTGACTCTTTTCTGCCCTATATTTACTGTATGCCATGATGTGTTCAATGTAGTCCTGTCTCATACTTTCATTATCCCTTTCTGACAATTTCTGGCAAAGGTCTTTTGAGAACTGTTCTAAAGTTCTGACCTTGGTCAGTTGGTATTGTAAATTTCTTTGAATTTCTTTGTCAGGCTTTCCCTCTGTGTCTCTTTGAGATATATCCTCTGCTTGTTTGGCCTTTATTTTGAGATACTCTTCTATGTTTCTTAGCAAAGGATAACCTTGGACAGATGGAAGATTCCTCTTTTCAGGGTCATCTTCAGAGTAAAAGGACTTGATTTCCTCCCTGACTGCTGGAAGATCTAATGGATACTGTACTCCAGCAAGGACAATGGCAGTGTTTTAGAAGTACCCTGGATTTAACACTTGTTGACGTATATTCTCTTGAACTACTGACAGGAATTATTTGTAATTCCTGTAGTGTAGCCTCCACAGTTGTTGGTGGGTTAGCAAGGATAGAGGAACCAGACTCAGTCACTTGTTGAGGTATATTCTCTTTGATAGGTGGTTGAGAAGAACTGATTTGTGTCTGGTCCATATCAAGTGCATCCAACAAGGGTATTATTTGTGGTGGAATTTGTGCAGTGAGGATAGGGGTTGAAAGAGAATTTTCCCCGGGAGGAGGGCTGTGGAAGATGGAATCAAGTGATTCCAGAGCTTCATAATGTGGTGTCCCTGTGGATACAACCTGATCCTTTTGAGAGGATGCAGGAGGAGTTTGAGGCTCGGGTTGAGATCTTTCTTCCAACTGCTGTGAGGAAGTAGCAGCAGGGTGGTTATTGATGACTTTTGTGTTGTCACATGTATTATCTCTAGGATCTCATCTTCCAGAGTTACCTTTTTGGAGGGTTTGGGGGGGGGCGCTTTTGGGATTTTTTCTTGATTGGCTTTTTGGTAGGTTTTGGTGTGGGTTTCACAGTAGTGGTGGTGCTACTGTGATCACCAAGAGCAGTGGGCTCAATAGCAGGGGCCTAAGGAGCAGTTGTTGCTGCTAAATTCTGCTCAGGTTCCTCTGTTTGTGTTTTTGAAGATTTTTGACAGCCTTGTGAATGTTTCAGAAGTTAGGCTGTTTATTTGAAAATGATTTCCTTAGATAAGCACATGTGGATTATCATTTGAAAATTTCTTTTGTAGATAAAAGCTTAAAAACCTTGGAAATAACAAAAATGATTTTTTATTTACATTTTTGACCATATCATTGAAAATCTCCTGGGAATAGTTAAAATAAACTCCAGCCATGATAGCATAGCCCAGGTATTGGATTTTCAATGGGATCTCATTAAAATCTGTGGTTTTATTTGACACACACATGAGGAGGGTATGAAATAAAAATCTCATGGCAGGTGGAAAACTGCCTTTTTGTAAAGTATCTTTTTTCATTTCGTCCTCATACCCTCTCTCAATGAAATCAGTTTGATAATCAACTTTTGGGAAAGAATCGTTACCTGTAAGATCGTTGATTTCAAAAACCTCTGAAATGGTTTGAGGTGTGATAGTAACCGGAATTCCCCTTATCGATGAACTAATAGCTAAGTGCTTTTTGTCCTTAGTTTCAAGCTTTGCATTTTTCCAGAACTCTCGTTGGGTATCCAGGTAAATGGGTGCATTACAGTTCAATAAAGATTTGTACTTTGAAGACGAGAGTGCATCAATCACAGAGTGGAAGGTTGTGTTTTGACTTGGTTTTTCAAGTATACACAGGTAGTTATGAGGAGTTTTGAATGGTAGAGCCATGGTGAATCGAAAGTGGTTGAGAGCGAATGAAGAAGATGAGTGATTTGGGAGAATTTGATGGAAACTGCTTTTGAAAGGAATTTTGAATTTGATTCGACAATGAAAACCATGTTTGGGGTTTTGATCAGAGTTTTATAGGGTGAAAAAGTGCATGCTGACGTGGCAGCGGTTTCAAAAGATCTGACGGCTAAGTACTGTCCACATGACAACCTCTGATGAATAATGGATGACAGTTGTTAAGAAACCACTGATGGAACAATATCAGTGGTTTACAGTAGTGAATATGGAAAACACTGGATTAAAACACTGATGTTTGACAACAGTTTTTTAACAAGGATAATGAAGGAACAGGAGTTGGCTTTTAGCAGTGGAAAATATTCAGCAGAACAGATGTTTGAACCAAACAGTGGTTATGGCTGACTTTTAAGGATTAATGAAAATTTTCATTTTTAGCTATTTTTAAGGATGAATTTTTGATTTTCTGAAAACATTTTAATGTTTTTATTCATAGAAAAACAGGATTTTGCCTGTTATTCCATGTTCAGCATGCCAATCCTAGAGATCAAGCTTTCAAAGGTGGATGTGTCTAAAGCTTTTTTTAGCACATCTGCCAGCTGATCTTTAGTTGGAGCATGGTGTAGAGAAATCAAACCTTTTTCATAGCAATCCCTCACAAAGTGATGTCTGATGTCAATGTGCTTGGTGCCTGACTGTCCAACATGACAGGTGTCTTTAAGACAATGATACCAAAATCCAGTAGTTGATTTTGAAGCCATAACAGTTGGGTTGTACAGCTTGCAGTAGCTATATATTCTGCCTCAGCAGTGGATGTTGAAACAACTGCTTGCTTTTCGCTTTGCCAAGACATTAAGCAATTTCCTAGGAATTGGCACCCTCCTGAAGTGGTCTTCCTTGTTGTATTGCATCCAGCAAAGTCACTGTCTGAGAAACTTGAAAGCTTGATATTTCCATCAGCTGGATACCAGATACCAAGTGTGGGAGCACCTTTGAGGTATCTGAATATCCTTTTTACAACAATAAGGTTTGACTTTCTAGGGGCTGATTGGGATCTTGCACAAACACATGTTGCAAACATAATGTCTGGACTAGATGCAGTTAGGTACAATAAAGACCCAATCATGCTTCTATAAAGAGTTTGATCCACCAAATCACCCTTTTCATCAGACATGACTAACTTGGTGGTTGCTATGGGTGTACTACATGGTTTGCAGTCATTCATATCAAATTTTGTTAAAAGTTCTTTGGCATATTTGCCTTGATGAATAAAAGTACCATTTTGCAGTTGCTTTACCTGGAGACCAAGAAAGCACTATAGTTCACCCATTGCACTCATCTCAAACTCAGCTGTCATGAGTTGTCTGAACTCTTCACACATTTTAGAACATGTGCTTCCAAAGATGATGTCATCCATATAAATTTGGACAATCATCACATCTTTCCCTCTCCATTTAAGAAACAAAGTTTTATCAATTTTACATCTTGTGAAACCAATGGAAAGAAGAAAGGTGAAAAGAGTTTCATACCAGGCTCTAGGTGCTTGTTTCAAGCCATACAAAGCCTTATTTAGCTTGTAGACATGATTTGGATAAAATGGATCCTCAAAGCCAGGAGGTTGACAGACATATACCTCTTCTTGAATTTTACCATAGAGGAAAGCACATTTGATATCCATTTGAAACACCTTTATGTTGTGGTTGACAGCAAAGGCCAGGAACAGTCTGATAGCTTCTAGTCTTGCTACAGGTGCAAAAGTTTCATCATAATCAATGCCCTCTTCCTGTCTGAAGCCTTGAACCATGTTGGTACACTGAATGTCTGTTTACTACGTCTGTATCGAGTCTTAAGTCTAGATAGGTTAGAATGGAGTACGAAAATCAAGATAGGGTTGTTAGTGAGTGATTTCGCTCCAAATGACATTTATGTCATTTAAAGCGAAATCAGAAGTTATTGTGATTTCGCTCATAGTGTCATTATGTGA
This sequence comes from Helianthus annuus, assembly GCF_002127325.2. NCBI lineage: Eukaryota > Viridiplantae > Streptophyta > Magnoliopsida > Asterales > Asteraceae > Helianthus > Helianthus annuus. Next base: position 36,934,759 of record NC_035437.2, on the reverse strand, counting down.
TTTCGCTCCTAGAGTCTTATAGGGGATTTCGCTCCTGATGTTACCTGGTGATTTCGCCCGAAAGATGATCACATGGGGTTTCGCTCCTGTCATTTGGAGCGAAATCAGCCTTAGTATAAATAGCTGTAGTGTGATCTCATTTGTAACGTTTGGAGCGAAATCAGGTCATGTGCTAGGTGTCGAACTGCTGTCAAAATTTTCTCAGAAAGCATTAATAGAGAAGGAAATTTAAAGGAAAAACTGTTGTGACTTTGTCTACATTGATTCCGCCTCTGTATACAAAGATGAACTGCCTTAACTTACTTTTTAGGGTCGCACACGGTCCAATAAGTGGCATCAGAGCTCAGGACGAGGAGTTCATACCATAGCAGCTTGATTCTACCGGATTTTCTCATTTCTACTCTCTTCTTCTCATATTTTTCCAATTTGAACTAGTTCCAACGGTTGAAATGGCCTGAATTTCGAGTATATCGTGTAAAACATAGAATTAACAAAGCCTAGAAAGAATCAGGTTAAAATTCGGATTAAAATGGTAAAAACAACCTAAAAACCTGATTTCATTCGTAAAGTTTCGTTGATAAAATTCTGATTTCGCTCGAAAATTCACTGGGTCATTAGGAGCGAAACATCTGATTTCGCTCGAAAAGACATTAAGGTCTGATTTCGCTTCTAAGACATCTTCTGATTTCGCTCGAAATAAAACCCTCTTAATTTCACTCGAAACCAAAACATCTGATTCCGCTCGAAATCAGATATTATCTGATTTCGCTCGAACATAGTTTACTTCCTAATTTCGCTCGAAAGCTAATTTCGCTCGAAATCATTGTTTTTCAAAATTTTGAAAAGTTTCTAAGTGTTTGCTGATTTTTCAGGTACGTTCAAGATGGATGATATTTTCATGAACCCGTTTAGTGACATGTATGCATTTGCTGGAAATTCTAGAAACGATGATACTTCTTCAAGCAACACCAATGAAAACACACCAAATTCAAAGAAAAAGTTATTGAATGCTTTGGAGGTTGAAAGCGCGTTTGGAACCTATAACAAACCCCCGAAGTTAATGGCTATCGAAGAATACAATCGGTGGGCAAAGAAGTTTGAAGATTGGTTGATGGCTTTTGCGTTCCCTAGCTGGAAGAGTCTAAAAAATGGATACGATAGTGGAGGCAAAAAGGGTGAAGCTTTATCATCATCTGAAGAGATAGAGGCATTTGTCGCCGAGCAAAAATGCATTGCACTACTGTTTTAGTCTGTTCGAGAAGATATAATATCTTTGATCGAATACTCTAGTTCTAAAGATCTTTGGGATAAGTTGAGAAACAAATGTGTAGGAAGTACAGAAATCATGAAAAACAAAAAGAAACTACTTAGGAAAGAGTTTGATATGTTTGGGTGTTTAAAGAACGAATCAGTTTGTAAAATGATCGAGAGGTTTGGGCACCTGAAGCTGGAACTAGCTAGACATGGAATTACTTATTCTCAAGATGAGCTAGTGGACAAATTGTTTGATTTGTTGCCAGACGAGATGGATTGACATTATTACGCATTGATGCTGAAAAATACTATCAAGGCACCAGAAGTGTTGACTGTAGATTTGCTGATTGAGAAACTCGAGAGTCACGAGTTGGAGTTGAAGAAGACATACAAAGTCAATCACTCATCTTACCAGCAGAACTTGGATTTGTATTATCCAAAGAGCATGATGCCAAAGAATACATCTCCCAAAACTGCATTTTCTACTGAAAATGTTTCCACTCCAAACAAAGAAAATTAAAGCAGTGGATTTCACAGTGGATCTTCATTAAATTCAAACCAGTCTGATGCAAAGAATCTATTTCAATGCAACATCGCTGTAAACTAAAAGAACGCTCAGAATTTCAGCGAAGAGTCGGCGAAACAGCAGATGGTTTTCTTGGCGTCGGTGTTAGAATCTTATGAAAGTCTTGTAGCTGGGAAGATAGGCAACACCAACCTGACGAAAGAAGATTATGATCAGATTGATCCTGAAGAAATGGAATTGATCGATATACGGTGGTGTATGGCCAGTGCAGTTCGTCGTGCACAGTATTTTATGGAGATCTCGGGGAGGAAGTCAATTGGTGGACCATCTACCAAGTTGGGCTTTGACAAGTCCAATGTGACGTGCTTCAAATGTAAGCAGAAAGGTCACTTCAGACGTGAATGCCGGAATGCGTATGCCGATGAGTCTGAGAATCCGTTCAGAGAAGATTACTACAAGAAGGCGATTTATCATCAGAATAAATCTGAGCCACCAAGATTGAAGCAGGTCAAGGAGAACAAAGAGAGGTCTAGAGCTCTTGCTGTAATTCACGATGATGAAGGTTATGACTGGAGTGAGCTGTTACCTGAGGAGGACGCGGTTGGATATGCTTTCATGGAAAAAACTGAACCTATTCCTTGGAAAGATAGAAGAACCGAAGAACAGAAGTTTAATCACAGAAGGATGCTAGCCACAAACAGATTGATCAGAATATCTAGTATCTATTCTGAAGCAAAAAGAGCAAGAAGATGGGATCCAAACAGGGAATGTTATCTTGACCCATATGGAAGCATTGCTGTTGATCATAACACTCTTGATATAGAAGCCATAATCAAAGAGTTTAAAGATGATGATGATTATTGGCAGAACAAATGGTGGGGAAGCGGAAAAGAGAAAGAAGAGAAAGAGAAAGAAGAGAAAGAGTCAAAGAAGGTTGATACTGGGATCATTGACACGACACAGGAGTTGAATGCTGAAAATCTTGGAAAAATGGCTGACAAGGTGCTGGCAGCTAAGGCGCTTGAGGTAGATTCTAAATCTGTCTCTGAATCTAAAGGCCAGGTCAGTTCGAACATGTCAACAACTGAGTCAGGTAAGAAAGTCGATGGTGATGTTGACTGCAAAAATTGCACTAAACAATGCAAGTTTTGTAGTACAGTCACTTATCTCAATGATAAGAAAATTGAGGATCTGACTGCGAGAGTCAGAAGCGTTGAGGATCAAATTATTGATCGTGATAAAAGGGTAAAAGCTTCAACTGAACGGTTAAAAGAATTAACTAACAAAATTGAAAATGATAAAATTGACCATGAAAAGGTTAGGCAAGAAAATGAAAGGTTAGTTCTTGAAAACCGTCAAATCTCTGAAAAGTTTGAGAAACTTAAAAGCACAATGAAAGATAATGATGACCGGAATGGTAAAACTTATAAAGAAAATGTTCAACTAAAAACAATGCTTCGGTTAAAAGAGGAATCAATCAACCAACAACTGGATGAAGTCGCTAAATTGAAACTTAAAGTTCAAGAGGCTGAAATTGAAAATGAGCGAATCCAGTTGAAGCTTAAGAGTTACAACTCCGCAAGCTTTGTTTTGCAACACATTGTTCCCAAACCCATCGGGAAAAACAAAGCCGGCGAAGATGTTTACTCTGATGGAACCGGGGTGGGTTTTCATCAAGTTCCACCACCTGTTCTTGACAATTATTCGAAAAAGCAATCCGGGTTGGTTGAAATTGAAGAAGAAAATGAAGTGAAACTTCCTGATTCAATTGATGTTACATTTTCTTCTTCATCTTCTGATGATAGTGTTCAGACAGAGATTGTTAAAAGCACAGCTGAAAGTGTTTTGATGTCTGATTCAGCTGAAGATGATGGATGTTTTTTGGATAAATACATTCCTAAACAAAAATCCAAAAACAACTTAAATGATGAACCTACTCTTGTCATGTACAAGATGTCGGGATTGGATAAGTTGTTTTCTGATTCTGAGTTTCCAATTGAAAATGTTAATGTGAACAAATTAACGAATGTTTTCAAGTTGGTTGAAGTTGAATTGTCAGAAGTGAACAGTTTGAGTTAAACAAAGAGACAAATGAATTTTGAAAAAGATAAAGCTTACTATAAGAAATATGTTATTCCACCACGTTTTTATAACAACAATCGAAACAACTGGTCGGGTGGTTATCAGGGTGGTAAGAGTTATCACAAGAGAAATGTTCAAAACAAGAAGTTTGTTGAAAAGAAGGTGTTTGTGAACAGTTCAAGTTCACTGTCTGATGAAGAAGCAAAGATTTTTTCGAAATCGAATGAAGAATTCTTTGAGAAGAAAGCTTCACAGTTTCAGTCTGAAGGCACAAGTCGAGTAGTTGATACTCGAACATGTTTCAGATGCAATGAGGTTGGACATATTGCTCGCAATTGTACCAACTTGAAGCCTAAAACTGAAGTTGTGAAGTCTCAGAAAAGGAAAGTTGATGCTAAAGGCAAAGCTCCATTGGTTGTTGAGAAAAAGGTTTTGAAAAATGACAACATCAAAGTCAAAACTGAACCCGTAAAGAAAGTGGTAACTAAAAATGACAAATTTTACAAACGTGTTGCGTCAACTCAACAAACATGGAAGCCAAAAGTTGTGGAAAAGGAAGCAAGTGGTTCAAAACCAAAGGTTTCTGAGATTGAAAAACAATCATTTTCTACCACACCGGTGAAGATGGATGTACCTTTGGATTATTATGAAAAACTTGAAAAATCCATGGTTTCTGAAAAGAAAAATGTTCAAAAGAAAGACCAACCATCTGGTCAACCTCAAAAAGATGAATTTTTCTTATATAAAAAGGTTAAGGTTGGGTCTGAAGAAAGTTTGAAAATGAATGATAAGAATTTTCCGCCACTTTACACCACAAAATCTCACATTCCAATTGAGTTACCTGAGTCAAAATAGGCCTGGGTAGCTTCCAAATCTAAATAAGTGTGTGTGTTTGCCGGAGCTTCCTGGTTCGCGAAGCATGAATCGGCATCTTTATTGAAGGTTTGAAGTCAATTTTTGTTATGTGCAGGATCTTCCAAAACTTGTTTCGAGATGGATCATGGATAGTGGAGCCTCTTGACATATGACAGGGAAAACTGTATTGTTGTATGATGTGAGGAATATAAATGGAGGTTACGTAGGATTCGCGGGTAATCAAGGTGGTAGGATTGTAGGTGAAGGAAGGTTATCCAATGGGATTGTGACATTTGAAAGAGTTAACTACATTGCTGAGCTGGAGAATAATCTGCTGAGTATCTCCCAGATCTGTGACAGGATGTATACTACTCACTTCACCGATAAAGAATGTTTGATCTTGAAGCCAGGATTTGTGATCCCTGAGGAATGGATTATCATGAGGGCACCAAGAGTCAATGATCTGTACGTGTTGGACATGAGCGTAGCTACTACAATCACGGGTCAGGCTCATTGTTTTGTGTCCAGAGCAACTGAGAAAGAATCGAGATTGTGGCACCGCAAGATGGGACATATACATCTAAGGAAAATGAATCACTTGGTGCATAATGATTTGGTTACAGGAGTTCATGTCAAAGGTTTTCATCTGGAAGGGGAGTGCATTAGTTGTGTCAAAGGCAAGCAAAAGAAAAAGTCACACCCTACAAAGCAAGTCTATTCAGTTTCGAGACCTCTGGAAAGACTTCACAGGGATTTATTCGGTCCTGTGAATGTCAAAAGTATTACAGGAGACTATTATTGTTTGCTCGTTACTGATGATTATTCCAGATTTCCGTGGGTAATGTTTTTGAAGTCGAAGGATGAAACTTATGATAGTTTGGTGACGTTGTTCAAAAAGATTGAGAATCTATACCAAAGGCGTATCAAAAGAATTCGAAATGATAATGGTACTGAATTCAAGAACAGCAAGATGGAGGAATTTTGTGATGAAAGGGGTATATTGCATGAGTTTAGTGCTCCATACACTGCGCAGCAGAATGGAGTTGCAGAACGCGAAAACCGGACACTAATTGAGACGGCTAGAACAATGCTCGCAGATTCAAAGTTACCAATAAATTTTTGGGCTGAAGCTGTTTCCACCGCATGCTATACGCTCAACAGGGTTCTCACTGTCAAAAAGTTTAACAAAACATGCTTTGAGCTGATCAATAACCGCAAATCGAATTTGAAGTATCTAGAACCGTTCGGGTCACCCTGTACTGTTACAGAGCGTCATAGAAAGTTTGGTCCGAAGTGCATTGATGGTATATTTGTTGGTTATGCAAGTCCTATGCGACGTGTCTTCGTCCCAAGTGAGAAGCGGATTATTGAAGCTGCAAATGTTGAATGTCAAGGTTATACAATGCCGCCGCAGAATCCAGGATATTCTTGGCGTTATCATTATGACAAGTTGTGGGATTCGTTTGACATGAGGGAAGAATCAGAGGAAGAAGAAGACTTCTTTGATGAGTTGGATATTTTGCGTGAGTACGAGTCGCAACAAAGGTTCCCAGCTGAGTATTCTAGAAGACCACGGGAAACTTCAAATGATGATGAAGTAGGTCCTAGCAATGTTGGTGAACATGATGATGTCCAACAAGATGTAGTTGCTCCTGGTAATCAGTCGGTAGAGAATGATAATCAAGAAGCTGAGAACATGCCAGTTTTTTATCATGGGGATTCAGATTCTGAGGGGGAGCAGATCCAGTTCTCAAGTCAAACAAACCAAGTCGGTGAACAAGATGCAAGTCAAAATGTTACTAATCTGGAAGGCGATGTGGATGTTCCAAGCGAAGTAATGTCGCGAACTCTTTCATACCATCCAGAGGAGTTGATCATTGGAGAGTTGCAATCGGGCGTTCGCACGAGACGTCAAATTGACCAGGGCCTTACACGTTTTTACTCTACAGTAGCACCTCTACAAACTGAAATTTCATTAAGTTGTTTTATTTCGCAGATCGAACCAAGAACTTACAAAGAGGCGCTTACTGAAGACTCTTGGGTCATTGCAATGCAAGAAGAGTTAAGTCAGTTTGAAAAGTTAGGAGTGTGGAAGCTAGTGGATTTGTCGGATGGTCACAGGAAAATCAATACGAAATGGGTATTTAAGTGTAAGAGAGACGACAGAGGAGTTGTTGTACGAAACAAGGCTCGACTCGTTGTCCAGGGTTTTAGTCAACAGGAGGGGATTGATTTTACTAAAGTGTACGCTCCTGTGGCACGACTAGAAGCAATCAGAATTTTCCTGGCATTTGCATCTTGGAAGAACTTCAAAGTATATCAGCTAGATGTAAAATCGGCGTTTCTTTATGGGAAGGTTAAAGAGGAGGTTTATGTCAGACAGCCTCCGGGCTTTACCGATCCAATCCACAAAAACAAGGTCTACTTATTGGACAAAGCGCTGTATGGTTTACACCAGGCCTCGAGAGCCTGGTACGAGACTTTGTCTCAACACCTACTAGCCAACAGTTTTATTCGTGGAAAAGTGGATGCCACTCTCTTCACTAAAGAGGTCGACGGACATCTTCTGATCGTACAGATTTATGTGGATGATATAATTTTTGGGTCAACGAATGAAGATCTGTGCAAAGATTTTGAATCAGTGATGAAGCAGAAATTCGAAATGTCATCAATGGGGGAGATGAAATTCTTTTTGGGTCTGCAAGTTGAACAACTTCCTGAGGGAATTTTCATTCACCAGACGAAGTACGTTCGTGATATTCTAGAGAAATTTGGGATGTCAAGTTCTACTCCAGCTGTGACCCCTCTAGCAACAAATCATGGGATTCACCCAGATCTCACTGGAGACAGGGCTGATGAGACGTTCTATCGTTCCATGATCGGTTCATTGATGTACTTAACTGCTTCACGTCCTGATATCATGTACCCAACGTGCCTCGCAACAAGATATCAATCTAACCTGAGAGCTTTGCACATGATTATTGTAAAGAGAATATTACGCTACCTGAAAGGAACTCCTACATTGGGATTGTGGTATCCTAGAAAAGGCGATTTTACGCTCGAAGGGTATTCCAATTCGGATTTCGGATGCTGCAAAGTCAATTCAAAATCAATAACTGCAGATGCCAGTTCTTTGGACCTCGCTTGGTTACATGGCAGTGTAAGAAACAAACGTCAGTGGCGCTATCTACATGTGAAGCGGAGTACGTGTTTGCTAGCAGTTGCTGCTCTCAGATCTTGTGGATACAGCAACAGATGCGCGACTACGGTTTGCAATTTCTTAACACACCTCTTTTTGTTGATAATGAGGCCGCAATAAATATAACAAAGAATCCAGTACATCACGCTAAAACTAAACATATAGAAATTCGTCATCACTTTATTCGCGATTGTTTCGAGAAAAAGTTGATACGAATAGAGAAAATCCACACTGACGAACAGAAAGCTGATTTACATACCAAAGCTTTTGACAAGACTCGTTTTAAATATCTTTTAAAACTGAGTGGTATGAAGCTTCTTTCGGTGTCGGATGGCATTATTGGCGTTGATGAAGGTACTGTTGCGGATGAAGATGAGAAACAATCTGCAATGGTTTGTCGATTTTTTACTTGTTTTGGTATTTAGGGGGTAGATATATTTTCAGAAATACAAAAATAGTAAAAAAATTTCAAAATCCAAAAACAATATAAAATTGAAAAAGAGCTTGTGTAAAAAAGGAAAATGATAGTACATCGGCTTGACAGTTACAGTATGCTAAAGATTTGTAAAGAATTAAAAGAGTTAAACAGTCTTACTGATGATGTGTCGATAGGTTTTCGCACTTTTAGTAGATTTGTTCGGGATATAAACCTAAAATTTCAAAACGAAACTTATTTCGTGGGGAACACTACTTGGATATATAGGTAACCCCTGAAATCTCGTTTGAAAGGTCCCTTATTCTGAGATACTAGGTCTTTATACTCAGTGATATCTGGGATATTATTCCGGGACTTCTGCTGAATGGAAGTTCTGACCTAGTCCCTGAATAATACTTTTTGCAAATGTTTAAAACATAGCATCACCCTCAGCAAATAGATTAAACAATAAAATTGATAATCATTGCTATTGTAAAAAAGATCCTCTAAAGGGGACACACCGAAAAGACGAAGCCGTCATCTCTCTGCGTATACGGAAGTATCGACCTGACTCTCACGGCCCTCGCATTTAACCCCTGACAGATATCATCTGTGGTATACTCACCTGTAAGACTGGATAATTGGGATTCTGGATACGGGAGTATATTCAAGAGGTAGGACACATGAATGAGTTAAGTTCCTAAAACATCTAAATCGTATCCTGAATAAATTGAAATCTGTGTGAGAATTTAAAGTGGATCAGTATATCGACAATCGACGTGAATTGTTTAATTCTGAGTATGAAATTAAGCTTAACGGTACTAGTAACTTGTCTGAAAAGCTGATATGATTCCCTGACACGCTCGCCAAAAATATGTTTGTAAATAGTTTATTTTGTTTACATTCTGCAATTTAAGTTTCTGTATTTCATTTCCTAGTTTAGAAACATTATTAAAATCCAAAAGGATTTTATTTTTGCTTTATTTTCCGACAAACCAAAGTGGAGAGTTAATCGTTGGATTCTCGAAAGCTGAAGCAGATGCAGGAAAAGTTATGGACTGGAGAATGAGGAGAGCTTATCTTGACGAAGATTGGGTCTGTTGAAAAAGTCAAAACAAGTTCATTAACTTGATACTTGTTATTTTCAGAAAATGTTTGAACAGTATAAACAAAAGTCAGTTTGTTTTGTCTGAAATCAACCAAGGTCATTAAATTGAACTTGGTAGATTAATTGAGTAATCAGGGTCATTAACTTGGACTTGAATACTTGAGTGGATTTCTAAAGCTGATTGATTTTGTGATTTATTAATAAAATCAATAGTTTGTAATGTTATTGGTTGAGTAATAGGTTGTAGATTCTATCATCTCTGTGGCTCAAAAAGTCAAAGTATTGAACCATACAAAGACCTTAGATCCCAGCATACCGAGAGGGGGAGTCTGTGAAAGGGAGAGTCTAGAGTTCTGGATCAACAGTCAAAGGGGAGTCTGAAGACAGAGCCAGATCAAGATCCTGAACTTGTGAAGATAGAGTTGTTACAATGAGGAGACAAAGTTGGAGAAAAGACCAAGACAGAAGACTCGACACCGAAGACTTCGTCAACATCCAAGGGGGAGTCTGTTGGTACACTGAATGTCTGTTTACTAAGTCTGTATAGAGTCTTAAGTCTAGATAGGTTAGAATGGAGCACGAAAATCAAGATAGGGTTGTTAGTGAGTGATTTCGCTCCAAATGACATTTATGTCATTTAAAGCGAAATCAGAAGTTATTGTGATTTCGCTCATAGTGTCATTATGTGATTTCGCTCCTTGAGTCTTATAGGGGATTTCGCTCCTGATGTTACCTGGTGATTTCGCCCGAAAGGCGATCACATGGGGTTTCGCTCCTGTCATTTGGAGCGAAATCAGCCTTAGTATAAATAGCTGTAGTGTGATCTCATTTGTAACGTTTGGAGCGAAATCAGGTCATGTGCTAGGTGTCGAACTGCTGTCAAAATTTACTCAGAAAGCATTAATAGAGAAGGAAATTGAAAGGAAAAACTGTTGTAACTTTGTCTACATTGATTCCGCCTCTGTATACAAAGATGAACTGCCTTAACTGACTTTTTAGGGTCGCACACGGTCCAACAAACAACTAGCCTTGCTTTATTCTTGATAACAATTCCCCTTTCATCAGTTTTATTTTTAAAGACCCACTTTGTGCCAATAGGACTCACACCTTCTGGCAGTGGTACAAGCTCCCTTACTTGTTGTCTTTTAAATTGAGTAAAATCGGCGGTAGCAGGCTAGAAAAATAGATAGAGTGCCTTGGGGTGTTAGACATCGACTATCCAAAGTGATTTAACCATTCTCAACAAGTTCGAGCACACGCGTTGGCCTAATAGACTATGCCCTCACCGGGATGTGGCTACGGCACTCATCCTTCCAGCTATTACGCGGCTCGAGTCGTTGGTATAGTTGAGACTTTGGTGAGAGCTTTTGAAAACCATTTTAAGGAGTGGAACGGGTCATTAAGATGCGTGTTTCACCCCTAACTTAACAACTTCGTTCCTAGCTGTGGTTGTGCTCACCGAATCAATTCGGGAGTTCCACTAGATAGAAATAGAGATTTCCGTTGAGATGTGGATGTCACTCCTAGCTTAACGAAAGGTTCTCGTGCTAAGAATAATGCGCTGAGTGAGTGATGTTATCAAGAGTTCTTAGTTTCACACCTAATCTTGACATAATCACTCGGTTGTGGTATGCGAGCGTTTTCGAAAACGTGTGTATTGTGTTAGCCTTAGAAAGGCAAAAGTATGTTTTCCAGCCTTAGGAAAGGCTCCTTCGTACGAAGCTGTATGTGTGGGAGTCCGTACGAAGATGTAATTTTCGCGAGTTCGAATGAGAGTATCAAAAGTAGGCTTGTCCCAAACCCTACTGGGTTCGCGCGAAGCCGGTCTGTTGGTACTTAGACTATAGACTAGGTCAATCCTAAGACTCAACCTAATTCCCTATAATTATGGCTCTGATACCAATCTGTCACACCCCAACCGATGGCAGAATCATCGGGGCGCGGCACTAGGTGAATCAGATTGCCCAAGAGAATCCATAACAACTATTTGGTGACAATATTTAATGCGTTCATTATCCCATACTAATAAACAATACATCAGCAAACAGTTATACAGATTTCATGTTCTCTCAAACAATGCAAATCCGACAACCTAGATTTATTGTGAGTTTCTAGACTTCCTAGCTTGATTCGAGATAGTCTGCGATTAACCTGCAACATACATTAAAATAATGTCAATACAAAAAGTATTGGCGAGTATACAGGTTTGATATAGTAGCATAGTAGATAAAATGCGCTGCGAATTTCCACATACATAAACGAGATACACAACATACACACTATAAGACAAATACTACCAGCTAAGTCACTCGATGATTGCGATGGGGATCCCAACAGGGCGTGATTTCCTTAACTAGACCCCGTCGGGTGTGAGTCCAACTATAGTACCATACTAGCTAAAGGTGGGACTTCGCGAGTAAGAGTCCTAGCACATATGTATTAAGCATCACGTGTAAATATGTACGTCAGTTATTCGCATGTGATAATAGTTTAGAGTATAAACTGCGTTTTGATAGTGCGATTTACATAGGAACGTTTGTTACACCCCAAAGTGTGTTTAAAGCGTTTAAAAGGGGGTCAAGTATACTCACAGTAGGTGTTTAACAAGTAAACACAACTTGATTGGATTGAAGAAAGCGCGTCTGAGTTAGCCTGTGAAAAGTAGCATAAGCATTGGACAGCGTGTAAACTGAGTGTCGAATGTGGTGAATGTCTAACGGTGAGTCGAACGGATGAACATCCTTTTGATCGGATGGTCATCCGAGCGGATGACCATTCGAACGGATGGCCATTCGAATGAGATGTGGGTGTTTGTAAATCGTTTCAAAACTTTTGAAGTTTTCGTTGTAGTATTTAGACAAGTCATCCGGTCGGGTGGTCATCCAGACGGATGGCCATTCGATCGGATGGTTATTCGATCAAGAGTTTGGTAGTTTGAAGTTTGACCAAATCGTTTTGAACAAGGAATAGTATAAAGGTCGGTTCACCTGGTCGAATGGTCATTCGGTCGGATGGTCATCCGATCGGATGATCATTCGAGTGGGTAACTTATTGTTTTATGATGATCATTCGAGTGGAAGTCCATTCGGTCGGATGTCCATTCGGACAGCCTGATTTCGTTTGTTACTTTTCCAACTTTCGTTTCATTCGATGTGTTTTGTTGCGTTAAGCATTGTGGATACTTTAAGCGTTATAGCGAGATAAATAGTGTCGTGTTATGTTGCGTTTTAGTGCGATAATTTGAGTTGTGCGTGCCAGCGAGTGCTCGTTTAGACATGTTTAATACTCAGATATTTATATTTATCTATTATTATTATTATTATTATTATTATTATTATTATTATTATTATTATTATTATTATTATTATTATTATTATTATTATATAGAACAGGTCATAGTATAAGTTACTGCGTTTCGAGTTTGTGTTGCGTTGCATCACGACGAGCGAGTGGAGCAGCTTAAGTACTCACGCGATGTCATCATTAGCGTTAGCGTTTGCGTTGCATCATGACGAGCGAGGGGAGTAGTTTAAGCGCTCACGCGATGTCATCGTTAGCGTTAGTGTAGTATGCGTTGTGATGTGCGATAGCGTGTTGAAAGTATGCGATATAATGCGAAGTAGCGTTATAAGCAATATAGTTACATTATGATCCGAATCTCTGGTGCCAGGCGTAACGAGTGTAACGAGAGTAACAAGCACGAAGGTGCGGGTTGTTACATGTGAAGAATATACCAATCAGTGGGGTAAGTATCTTTCCTAAAAGTGAATTAAATGATCAACTTTTAACCTCTTCTACTTCTCAAGTGATTGTAGGAGTAACTAAAACTAGGGAGGAAAGAAATGGAAGTGACTCAGGAGAACCATTCATTCCAATCTGAGTTGGGAATTCAAGATTCACAAAGCCCTGTTGGATTATGGAGCGAGGATGAGTGTTCTTCCAGGTAGCCTGTATGACCAGTATGACTTTGCTCCTCTGCACGCAGTTGATAGCATGTAAATGTTTGTTGATGCGAGTTAGAAACAACCCCAGAGGGTTGTGATGGACATGATGATCCAACTTGGTGAATTCTACTACCCGGTTGATTTTATGGTATTGGACTACACACCATCAAGGACATACGAGCAGCCACAGGTACTTTTGGGCCGTCCATTTTTGCATACAGCCAACGCCTAAACCAATTACAGAAAGGGATTAGTCACTATGAGCTATGAGAATCATAAGTTATGTTTTAATGTGTTTTTAAATCTATTACTTACGATATTGATATTGTTGATGATTAGTGTTATACAATTGCTACTAACAAGTGTGTTTCACATGTGAGCAAGGGCATGTTAGACGAGAATGGTTTTGAGTTTTAAAGGTTTAGGATTGAGAAGAATGGAGATCGGGTGAAAAAGGTGAATGTGAGAAGGCGAGTAGAAGAAGGAAAACCACCCGATGGTGGGACTGTGTGGGGCAATGAAGCCAAGTTTGACCTCAACTGGCATGAAGCTGCAAACCTCCTGGGCAACTGGATGGAATTGAATGTAGAGAAGTGGGCAGGCAAGCAGGCATCTGAACCACCCTAAGCACATCAGGTACGGTCTGCCAGAAGACCTATAAACTTGGCGCTCTCGGGAGGCAGCCCGAGGATGTAAAGTATTGTATTTTTGTCTTGTTTAGGTGTGTAGGTTACTATGTTTAAATCTCCATGGATGCAATTACTCAAGTCCGGGAATGTTTGGCAACATCCCAGGTGATATATGACTAGAATCCAAGAGATGTTTACGTCTTAGTTAGATCACAGCAGCCACACTACCTCCGACACTCACTAATTGCCTGATTAGGTCCAGGTGTCTCTCTATCTTGCATTTCAATTTATGTGTGTTTGTATTTGGTGGTGTAAACTTATATGTTTGGGTGTGTTTATTTATCTATTGATTTGGACTGGGGTATTAGCCGCTTATGGATTGTTGGGTGGTATCTCTCGTGTTAGGATTATAAAGTACACCATACATTAGGGACAATATATCCCAAGTGTGGGGATGCGGTAACCCGAGAGGGGATTGGTAATATTGGTGATATCAGATGCTTGAATGATTAAATTTGGTTAAGTTGATGAAAATTTTGAAAAAGTTAAAAAATTTTAACAAGTATGCTTAAACGACATGAAAACCAAAATTTCTGATCACTAAAAGGGTTTCTTGCTGATATTAAGCTAATCTAGATCCTTTGTCATGCTTGTCCCTTTAAGTTTCATGAGAGTATTTCTGATAGGTTTTTAGAGGATAGTTGAAAAGAGATTCCTAACTAAACGTAACATGCTTTAGGAAGTACACATGCTACATGTCAGTAACCCTTATTCCTTTCGTTTTGTGAGATGTTTGAGCCTACTAGAACTGTTAGTCTGATTCAAAAATGTTCATTTGTTGAGAGTAGGCCATATGTTATTCTATTTTAGAACTTGTGTGATTGGATACAATCTGAGACTGTGGATTTAGCGTATGCACATAAATGATAAAGGCATTAGGATCCTTTCTGTGTTACACCCTTAATTATTTATCCAACCCACCTTAGTAACCATTTTGAACCCTGTACCCTTCATTTTTTATACCCAATGTAATCTATTGAATTACCAACGGTGAATGACAAGTGCGTGTTTAGATATGTGTTATAAAAAGAGAAAAGAAAAGGAAAGAAAAATATGCTCGTATTATATAAGTGGGTCGAAAATAACCCAAAGTATTAGTAGTCCAGTGTGAATAAAGTTGTCATGATTTACTGTATTCTTCTTTGTTAGCCACATAAAAAACCAAAAAAAAAAATCCTTACCTATACCGAAAACCAAAACATGAAAGTCCTTTCGACATGTGCTATGTTATATGTTACAGTGGATGTGTGATTGTCATACAAGCTTATGAGTACAGAGTTTCATATCTGGTTTAGAGTGATATATATACTAGCACATTACACGCTAGTCGAGATACAGCTGAGAGTAGAGTTGATTGCGAGGGGTGTGTTGCCATGTGTGTAGTATCATAAGCATGTTAGTCTTAGTTAGGCAAGTCTTGAAGTGTTTTAAACGTACATCATCTACTTTTCTGATTGTCGTTCTTGATTATGTCAGTCTATGGACGGTATGACTTGGGATCTTAAATTGTTAAATCAGTAAGGGACTTAGAAGTGATTTGTTAATGCGGTGATTAATGTTTGTGATCGTTGCTTGAGGACAAGCAAGGTTAAGTGTGAGAATGTGATAGAGAGGGTGAAACCCGAGTGTTAATGTGTTTATATTATGGATTTTGTCGCATTTTAGGCGATTACATGCTTTGAATGTGATAACTACGAGAGATTGTCGTTTTGCAGGTTAATAGCTTAAATTGGTGAAGTTAGAATGCTTGGAGATGAGTTGAACACCCGAGGATGATAATCAGGGTAAAATACGTTGATCGGGACTTGTTTCGGACTTGAAGGTAGCTTGGAAGCACGAGCAATGCAGAAGAATAAAGTCTAGGGTCCTCATAGTCATTTTGTGAAAGTTGCATTTATGAAGAAAAGGGGAAGACTTAATCCCGCTGTAGGCTACGGTTTGCATGGCGTATGGCTTAGTCTTGTTATGCTGAAGATGATCAAAGAATGTGCGGCGTAGCTTACGGTTGTTATACCATAGCCTACGACGAAGTTACAAAGAAACAGAAGTTGTATCACGTAACCTACGACTCAGAGACGTAGGCTACGGTGGGATTAGATGGGAACTCCGCACGTTGACTTTTTATTGGATTTAAAGGGGAATTTTGCTAATCCTAAGAGATGATTCAACTCTTGGGACGAATTTTGTGATAAAAACACATCTTTGGGCGACTTTCACCTCTTCCCATCATAAATTCTCACCAAATAAAGGCTACCGAAGATGAATTCAATCATTATTCAAGCATTTGAAGGTCAATTCACCGTGATGAGTGGCTAATTTCTTCGTGGTTTCCTCCTAGTGGAGGATTCTTGTAAGTGGATGATTGTTTTAGTTTTTCGTTGTAGTTAAGTTTAGCAATCTAAGCATTCGATGCTTTTCGCTTAGTGATTTCTTAGTTTGATTGTAAACGATTGATTTTATTTAAAACCTAGTTTTGATTCTTTCAATTCCCGAGAGTTCTAGTAACTGGGATATATTAGATAGGGATTGAGTTTGGTAATCATCAATTGATAATCGTGTGACGACCTTTCATTGTTTTGCAATCAAAGTACTTAGTCCCCGTTTAACACAATCAACTAATTAGTTATTTAATCATATCTATGTGATTTTCTCAATTAAAACTATTCACTTGAATCCATGTTGAATCTGAAACTTGGAGGAATCACCTTTTCTCCTATTGTTACAAACGCGTTTTAATTAGTTTTTAGTTTAATCCAACTCTCAAACAACAGATTTTATATTTCTTCAATTACTTTCTTATTACTTAATCAACAACGCTTTCCACTAAACTCCTCTGGTTCGATACCCGACTACCCTAGCTACCTAGGTTATTTAGGTTTTTTGCATGACACTCACGATAGTCATCAGTCCACAGGAGCAGGTATATCCTCCATCGTGGTTCGCGAAATTTTTGTAACCTTAGCCGCCCCATCCTCTTTCCACGGTTACCCAAGAAATTAATATCAGCCGATTTTTCAACATCCAATAGACTAGCTGTTGAATGGTTTCAAGCTTCCTGCTGCTCCGGCATCTCCCCGCCGATCGACGTGCCTTCACCGACGCTAGGATTTCTAAGATGTTGTTTGCAACGGTTAGCGTCATGACGTACCCTTCATTCGGAAGACCCTGGCCTCCCTTACGGAAATCTGGTACCCAATCTTGCATGATATTCGTGACCTAAATACGATGTTTCATACCAATCCAATTGATTATAATCTCTTCTGAAACTTGCTTGCCGGAATCGACAAGAACTCCGATAACTTCGAAAGAAAGGTTACAGTCTTTAAAGTCCGCCGGAGAAGGGTAAACCATCCTACCAAAATGATGCCAATGGTGTTGAACACCTCTTGATTCTAAGTTTGAGGTGGCACACCGTCGATATGCAACCAAGCTATACGGTGAGTGAAGGTCGTAAATCCATCCCATCTTTCCACTTTAGAAAACCATTTTGACTGTTTCTCCTGGTAATGGCCAAGAAAAGCCTCACTATTTTTTTTGTGGAGGAAAGTCAGGAGGATACGCATCCCTCCCACATACCTTAGACATGCTAGGAAGTTTGTAACCTTACACAAAATCTCAAGGAGGTTGCACAAGATATCGAGATAAAGTGCTTCCACCAGAAGAGTATTTTCTGCCCAAGCAATGCCGACATTAGTCACTGATTTAGGAAAATCGATCACATTAAGCAGATGGGATTCCAAACCACTTACCGTATCGCTGAAGGATTTAGTCCCCACATAATTGCAATTGACTTTCCTTCTAATATTATCGTTCCCCGGTAGTTTGGTGTTCGCCTGGTGGTTTTGTTGCTGATTTGGTCTCGTATTTTCTTCAGGTTTCGAAAAACCATCGTTGAATGGTTTCCCATCTCTTCTAAACTTGGCCATGTCCACCGTGAGTTTGGCTCCTTGCATTTTACCATGTTGAGAAGCTAATAAGTCTTCTTTAGAACTCTGATGTTTTCATAGTGGCTGAAAGCAAATCTATTCCCTCTTTTGTCCATCTTCTTGGGAATGAATACATCCTTAAGATTTCCGAAGACTCTGAACTCGTCCCAAACCTCTCCCCTCGTACAGTGTCCCGAGAGATTTGAAACGTAAAATGTTGTGCTGTTCACGAACTCGAAGAGGTTTTTTTGTAGCCTGATTACGTCTTCATCTTCCACCTTGCTCCCAAGGTTCATCGCCTGGATTGCCGCCGTCTTCAACGTCCCTTTGCTCTCCCCTCATTAGAATTTTCTTTTTTACACAACCTTCTAAATATCAAAAGCAAATGGGAAATGCCCATCGAGTTTGGCAGAGTTTGTTGTGTCTGCTCCCCTTACACCGCTCTTAAAACCCGGCAACAGGATTAAACCTATTGTAGTGGGTACTATATGAAGGCGTTTGGTTTCCAAGGTTGCTGTGAAGGGTGTTCGTAAAGAAATGACCAAGTACCTTAATGATTTTCAGTTTTGGATTGGTGTGTCGGGTGGCGCTGAGGCCATTTTACACCGCGTCAACAGGGTTTTAACTGAACGTCACACTGATGGGTCTCTTGCAATGCTTACTGTAGATTTTTCTAATGTTTTTAATCCGGAAATAAGTCGGGTCAAATGTAATACCTTTTCTTGCTTATTTTTATATATGTTTTCAGTTGGTTTACATTTACAAGAAAAATTTTTACGGAACATCGTGACAACGTGCGAGGCAATTTACTAGTTGTATACATATATCAATAATATAAAATAATAAAAAATATACTAATATTTAAAAGATATATTATCATTATCCTATTGAAAAGCCCGATATAATCTAAATATGTAATGTACTAGATCTATGGGTGATTAAAGAAATCACAAATGTGGGTCGGATCTTGTTTAAAATACTAGATGATATGGTTTTGCATATATTATTATTAGGATAGGATTAAACAATGCATCTTGGAAACAAAAAAAGGAAGGGGAAAATAAAAAGAAGTGGGCTAAAAAGGGCGAAAGCGATAAAATAGAGGAAAAGATTTGTCAAGGTGCGATACTTTAGGTGTATTTTATTGAAAATGTGGTTTCTTGAATTGTCAATTTAGAAAAAGTCAGCCGTTTTCACTGACAATCTTTTTTATTGAGGTCTGTGCCACAGAAAATAACGTGAATTTGTTTCGGGCCATGCGATCCATTGTAAAATAAATTACAGCCGAGAAGGTAAAAACGCTTAGAAATGTATCGGCTGTTTCATAAAAAATGTATCTGTTTTGTAAAAAACAATATCTATCTATTTAATTATCAAACATCAAGTCATAGAACTAATTTACCGTCTCCTATGTGGGATAAGTGGTTAAATTTTGATGTTGTTGATCTCCTGTAATTTTGTCTTTTGGTTTCGATTTCGCTATTTTGTATTATCATCTAGTTTCTAGGTGAGCTCTTTATAGGATAATGATCCGTTAGAAAACACCTTTTATTGCGAGAACCACGAGAACCAATATGAACACAACCAAAAATATCTAAAAAATCTAAAAAACACACAAATATATATCTTTTTAATTTTGTTTTTAAAAATATCGCTATATTTCGTCACTAAAAAAATTCGAGTAACAATTATCGATTCACATGTTCATATGTATCATTTCTTTGATAAATTCCGTAATACATTACCAGTATTAGACAATTACACTTTGATTTACACTATCATCCCTAAAACACTACTTTTTACATTATCAATATTAGAAATGCACATATGCATCTATATGTGTGAACATGATATAACGTTTTTTGGTACTGGATTTTGAATACATTTTTCTTTTCATCTATTATACCATCCATAATACACTACCATTACCTTTTACTATCCATAATACACTACCATTACCAATATGTATAATTTTTTAACTTTATGCATATATACATCAACACTCTTCATACCATAGCAAGCAACATATTACATCATAAAGTGACAAAGATAACCAAATCATCAACCACCAGATATAACTAAACAAAAACATATATATGGATCTACTTCATCATTCAAAATCACAAACTTTACATAATGATTCACATATCGATTTTTAATATTAGTAATGTAAAAAGTAATGTATTGCAGATGATAGTGTAAAGGAAAGTGCAATTGTATAATATTGGTAATGTATTACGGAATTTGTCAAATAAATGATATATATGCACATGTGCATCGATAATTGTTACTCGAAATTTTTTTAGTGCCGAAATATAGCTATTTTTATTTTTGTATGGATTCGGATAGTAAAATTAACACGCCAACAAGGTATTCAAGCAAAAGATCATATTAAAGATATGTTTTTTATAGATTAAACATCAGGCGAGACTTAAATGGTTGGGGGCTTGGAGTGGCCTTTTAAGAGAGGTTTTTTTTTTTTTTTTTTTTTTTTTGAAATATGTAACTAATATGTATCTTTTTGGGCTATAGCTTGCTGGTTCTGGTTTTTATTTATAAAATTATCCCTTTACTGTCACATATTTTTACGTTTATATTTCATGACTTATTCAGGAGCGTATTTCCATGTTTTCCCCTTCCCTTTCTATTTGACCACCTTAAGAGCAATTTATAGATTTTTTCTTCATTAATTTTGTTCCCAATCTCTGTCATGGTTCAAACTTCTTTTATAAATCTTAATCTTTGAGGCTGATTTTAACAGTTTTCCTAAGGGTGAGAGGGGCACTCGTCTCTTAGGGGAGTGACCTCTTTTACACACACCCAATCAGCACGCGCCACATCAATTCCCCTCTTAAGTCCTCATTTTGCACTCAAACGTTGGCATCACTCCACTCACACAATTATTTTTTTATAAAAAAAAGAAGAAAAAGTATGATTGGTGGAAAAAAGGTGGACACACATTAACAACCAATCACCCTCTCTCTCTCTCCTCTCTCTCAAGCGGTGACCACTTACCGAGCCAAACACAAACCGTGCGGTAAACCTTTGTTGGTGGTGGTGTACCCACACGGTGAAAGGAGTCCCCGCATGAGGTCACCGAAGAAAAAAAATTACATGTAAGCTTGACTTATAGCAATTTTTTTTCTTTTGCACAAAACTTTCTATCTAAATGTTAAAGGGATCAAAGTGTGGGTTTATTAAGTTGACTTGATCCCCTAATGTGTCCTCCACCGTCTAAAATTCTCTAAATATCTATAAGGCTAAACAACATGTGGCAATCACATGTCACAAAAGTGGCGTCCTGCAAAAAACACGGGATTGAATGTTGTGTGAAAGGGTAATATGATATGACACGTGACATACGCTTTTTATCATTATTAATTTATAGTTAAAAAATAAAACAAAACTAATAAAAATTTAAAAAACATTAATATTAATTAAAGAAATAACATTAATAAAAAATCATTACATAACCTTAAAATATAAAACATTACATAATCTTAAAAAACAAGACTAATAAAAAAACAAAACTAAGTACGATATTTTGCCATGATTTCTTGTTTCGTTTTCTCGTACATTTCTCCTTCTTCGGGTCCAAGATGATCGGTTTTCATAGCGAGAAATTTCATATCTGCTCGCTTTTCTTTCGCCAAATCCTTCTCATTTTTCAAATTTACTTTTCGTCCAAAACGTTCGATAACCTTATCTTTTTGGCCGTTCCTTTGTTGTTGGATGCTATTGAACATACTAATTTGTTCATTTAGATCGACTAAACCTCTGGGGTAATCCCCACCGAAAGTATGTGATTTTCGCCCCCTTTTTTTTATTTATCTCTACTAAGTGGGTGTTCTGCTTCAACCTCGTTGTCACTTAAGTTTATATAAAACTTGATACGAGCATCCGAGCAATTAGTAGAGGAACTAGTTTCTGTCCTTCAAGACGATCGTTCCGCTAGGGGTACTTTTGCCGATTTAAGGAGTACCTCAGAATATCCCAACAATGAGTATATTTAAAGGTCACCCCTTTCTTTTCATCCGAATACAAACTCAATGCATGGGTCAAAATATCGGTGTTGGTTTCGCCGCTATTTTGGTTGTTCTTTATGTTGTTGTAGTGACTGTTGAAGGCGGCCATGGCGGTATTTATTTCATGCCACTTTGACGAGAGACTATCATTTTTCCTATAGTATGATCATTCCAACGTTTTGAGATAAAGGTCGTTTATTCGATTCCCAAACTCGTCACCGTGTTGATTGATACATATTTAAAAAAATATATACTATTAATATGAAGGTAAAAAAATACATAATATTTTAAACATATCTATTTTTCATAAAAATAAATATAAAATATAAATTAAAAATACTTAAACTCGAGTTCTCTGAAATACTAAGCCAAGCTTTCGTAAACACAACTTCTTCCTCTTTTGTCCACGGAATAACGACTCGATCCTCCTTAGATTTTTCCCTCTCTGCGTCGGTTTTCTTCCTATTGTTTCTTTTTTTTTTCCGTGTAGGGGATTCAACGATATTTTGAGGTTGTGTTTCGGGTTTGGATTCGGGTGTAGAGGGCGTTTAAATAGGAGCACAGGTGGTTGTTGTTGAAGGAGGTTTAAAATTTGTGGCAAAAAAAAAAAAGATTGGGTAGTTCGCAAGAAGATATGCATAAGCTGATATGTCGGCTAAGTTACCCGTAACCTGTAGAGGGGGCGGGGTTGAGGCAAAATAGTATTTGGTATTTCGCCTACACCATGCAATTTTTTTATAAAACTTGAGAGATTTATAAATTTTGGAGTGGAGTAGAAAAGTATTTATTAAAAACCGTGGAATTGGTTGAATTTGAATAAGGTGAGTTATTTAATTTTTTAAATTTAACTTTTTTTCTTATAAGAGTCGTTGGCCCAATAGCTATATAGCCCAACCAACCACAACATGCCATGGCATCATTCCTTTAGCACTTTGTGTGGTCAAAGGGGTGTGGTTCCCCCTTCTTCATCATCCTCTATCTCAGCGCCACAACACTCTCCCTTCCACCTCCTCACCCTTCCTCTAACCAAAGATGTTGTTCCCCTTCCCCTTCCAGTTTTATATATTTTATTATTTGATCCATTTTATTTATAAATTATATTTTTTATTTGTTTTATTTGTTAAAATAAAATCACTAAACATATTTTTATTTTTAATTTAAAACAAACTTTAAATTATTAATATATAACTAAAACAAATTTGAGAGGTCTTTTTAAAATTAAAAGCAAATTTTAAGGTGTATTATTGAATACTAAAACAAAATTGAGAGGTTTACAAGTTAAAAAACAAACTTGAGGGGTTTGTAAGTTAAAAAAAATAAATCCGTCTTCCTCTTTTATTAACCTTTAACAAAATTCTTCCTCTTTCATCAACCTACAACAAAAATAGAGTAACAAAAAACAGAGTAAAACAAAAAATATCAATAAGAGCATTCAGAAATCAAATCACTTACTCAATCTCTATAATTACACTAAAAATACTACATTTTCTCTCTTGTTTTCAATTAAATAATTACATTTTCTCACTCCTGCACTCACAACCACTTTCAAAAAATATTAAAAAACTATAAAGATGAACAATGTCTCTTTCAAATTTACTGATGAACAGTAACTTTTTTTTCTTTTTCTCTCTCCTTCACTCACAACAATTTACAACCACTCTCACAAATATAGAGGTTACAGTCACATACATATACAGGATCCATTGTAAATGCTCTAACAAAGTATAAAATACACATACAAACTCACAAATCATCATCGGGTAGAATGAGGAAGATTTCCCGTGGGCACCGAACCAAACACGTGGGGGGGGTGTTCCCCATCGGGGATGATCTCCACCTCAACACCCCGACCCCTTCCCCGACAGCACACCCTTCAGGTGGAAGGGTGGTCATCACCCATCAAACCCAATCACCAACTTGTCACACCCAAAAAACGTCGCAGCGGAAATGCAAACGTGACGGTGACGGAGGTTGGTACCCATATAAGTCTTAGTTGTCGATGCTTTAGTTAATTTGGACATTTTGTTATTTGAAAAACATAGTTTTTAAGATTACCACATCATCATAAGCAAGTCATAGTAGTTTAAGCCTTAGGGGTCTTATTACAAACATGGTCCCATAATTTAAAAAGTGTCCACCATTGTTTTGTTACACAAGCATCATACTACCACATGACAACACTAGCCAAAATTCTCCGAAGCCGAACTCATGTACCTGTAGAACATGTTAAAATCAAGTGTCAACACAAAGGAGGGTGAGTTCACATATAATTTGCGTAATATTTTATTTTAAGCAAAGACTTCCTTATTTGACCCTAAGTGGTCTAAAAACCATTACATATTTAAAAACATTTATATATGTTTTAAAAATATGACATTCATTTTAATAAAAATGATGTCGTTGTAATGTTAATGAAATCGGCATGTACCGTATCTCTGATGAAAACTTATACTCATGATTTTAATTATATAATATTAAATTTTCGTTATGATTTCGGTTTCGTAAGTTAGCAAGACATTACGAGCTATATACTACGAATGAGGTTCTAATCAATGCTAGATAGTTATAGAATATCAATTCGCCGCTATATGGACACGGAGCTACCAGTCACAACGGGGTTGTCAACTCGATAGATCTATCAACAATTCTACGCGTTCAATACTTATATGATTAACATTATGGCATGGATGCCTCCTTTTGTGCCTCCTCAATGCATTAATATATATAACCTACTAAATAATAATTTAATATTTGGCATTGTACAAATTCCCAACATCCCCCATGCAATGTAAGCCAATGGTCGCTACTTACACTCTTGAGATTTGGCAAATTCGTCCCAACTTAGATTTAAAGAAAACGTTTCTAAATCTTTACGATCATTATACCCATAACATCGTCTATTTACCCAGTTTCCTCCTCGAAACCAGTATAATACATTTTAAACTCATTTTTCTTGAAAACAGTTTAAGTCATTCATCTTTTGAGTTCATAAACGCATTATGATACTCTAAAAATCGTATTCTCGATAAAAATACATTTTTATATAATTTAAAAGCATATCTTATTTGAAAACATATACTTAGCTTTTAATAACATGTGTTTCTCTGAAAACAGTATATATGATGGTAAAATGACATTCAGTGAAATCTCACTAAAATACATTTAATTGAAATCATGTTTTATACGAAAACATATATTCATTCTTATTAAAGACGTGTTATTTACCCCGAAAACAGTTAATAAAACAGTAAAAAGTGGGGTTTTGTGACACTCACCTTTGGGTGCGTTTTTTATTATCACAATCCCTTGGATCAAATACACATATCCTAATTTAGATAGAAATAATCTATTAACTAGTTGTTCTAAAACAATCAAGTTTCTCTGTCACATAGGATTTTCACATATTTTTGAGGTTTTCAAGAAATATCTTTACTTTTAATTATGTTGGCATTTATATTTATGTAATTCCATATACATGTACATATTAAGGTTTTCGCGATTCGAACGATTTTGTTAGTGACTCTATATCATGTCTATTTATTTGCAATATATGTCTACGGGTTGCGCTTCGTAACATATATGCATAAGTATGGATATATCGGTACATATATTAATATATTCATAGAATATTCATCGTAATTCACATATCACATTATTTCACACATATTGTCACACCCCGATATTTCCACATAATCCGGTGGGCCCGATGGGGAGTATCGTGACGTAGCTGATATCATCATAGGCAATTAAACACAGTTATGGCACAAAGGAAGGCTTGGAAGGTAAATTACTATTGCAATCCAAATATTCAAAGTACGAATGAAAGAATATACAGGCGGTTGTCAAAAAGAATCCACAGGTGGATCTTTAAATAAAAATATAAACGAAGTTCAACAGACTTTAGGCATCTAGGGATTTGCAAGATCCTCTTATTTAATGCCAAGTAGCTCCAGCCTATTTCGTGAGGTACCTGTCACTTAGTCTTTGGAAAATACGTCAGTTTACGCTGGTAAATGCAATTAATTGACTCATTTGAAAACATTTATGAAAATTGGTTTAAGTGCTCGAAGCACGAAAATTCTTTTATAACTTGGGACAATTACATTTATAATCTTGTATACAGTTTTACATGTTTGTCATACATCTGGGGCGGATTTGGAAACCGGTCTTGATTAACTGACTCACCACTTATAAACCCACAAAGGAGTTATCCCCAACTTATGGGTAATTTATATTTTAGCATTTGCATCTATCGGGTATATGCCTACACCCCGTGCATAGGTCATGGCCATTAATAACTTAAATGAGCCGAGGATATCCAGGACACGGTTGTTAACCCCCAAAGTTTATGTTATCAAACAAAACAGATTAAAACGAGTTATGCGGATTTATTAATCACAATCCGACTAAATGATCACATACCCGACCAAGCGGTAATAATTTACCGTATCCCAAGCCCGTATAAGGGAAAATAAGTTAAAAGTATTTACCTGAGTTAAAAATGCAAGAAATTCTACTTAGCCGTATGTTACTAAGACTTTATGAAGGTATCTTTTACCGGGGCTACCTAATCTGAAATGAAGGTTTTATTAACCTATTAGGATACTAACGGGTCTTATTTAAAAAAAAGGATAGGTGCACGGTATCCTTAGTCGTGGAAGGGATCTCCCTTCCCAGTTCACGACCCGACAATGATCCCTGGCGGTAAATACCCTTACCAACTTGATTGGATTGAAGAGCCTGGAGTAACCAGGATTCGAACCCGTGACCTCCACGTAATGGGAGGCCTCAAGAGACACTAAATGGGTGTCGGTGGCCACTGAGCCAAGACCCAGTTATTTAAGTCAAGGACTTAGACCGGTTAGTTTAAAAGATGATTACGGCATGAAACGCTAGATTAAAGCAGTGACCGGAAAGGAATGTAATTTAGACCCAACAAGTATGAAACCTTGTATAATATGGGTAAACTAAATACATTCTGAAATACAGCTGTCTTTTTTTCGTTACTGGGCACTTGCTCGTGGCCCGCGAAAGAAAAGGAGAGGGTTGTCGCGGCCCGCGACTCTCTTTCTTTCCGGTTAAACAAGTTTCCCTTTTGGCAGTTTCAGTCCCTACCTTATATAATTCATAATATCTTTCATTTTTGGCACTAATGGCCCCTAAAATTAATTTTAACAAATCTTGGGAGCTATAGTAAACACCGTTAGGCTTTTGTTCGGTTAAAAGGTCACCCAAAGACACTAGTTTCTCTCGTTGACGCTTTTAACCCTTCTTCTTGAAATCTTGCACAACTATCATAAAACGATACCGAAACCTTTTGAATTCATTAACACGCATTCTCGAGAGTATAATCGAACATTACGAAGCCCCGGGTATGTTAAAAGGTCACTCATAGGTAAGAATTAACATGTTGACACGTTTAACCCCTTTGTCTTATAATCTTACGTTTGTTTTCACAAATGGCTTCTCATGCCCAATAATTTATTCGTTTGAGAATACGAATGTCGTGTAAGGTCATACAGAGGCATAGTTTTAGCATGTTGACACTTTTAGTCCCTCCGCATACATCCTTTCACTGTTTGTCAACTTTAGTCCTTCTAAGTCAACCTTTTACACGTTTAGGGTTTAGGACACGTGTCTTCACATTATTGTTCGAAATTTTACGAGGTGTTACATCCTTACCCCCTTAAAAGAAATCTCAACCTCGAGATTTACTGAAATAAGTGAGGGTACTTTTGTCTCATGGTAGATTCAACCTCCCATGTATACTCAGGTCCTCTACGAGTGTCCCACTTCACTTTCACAATTGGTACATGTTTTCTTCAGAGCTTTTTAACCTGTCGATCCTCGATCGATAAAGCTCTTTCCACAAACCTCTGGCTTTCATCTATCTGCACGTCTTTATGAGACATTGCTAGCGACTCATCAACTAGACATTTCTTTAAGTTGCAGATGTGGAACACATTGTGAATTCCACTAAGCTTCTTAGGCAAGTTCAGCTTATAAGCTACACTCCCGACACATTCGATGATTTCTAATGGTCCGGTGTACCTCGGGCTTAGTTTTCCCTTCTTACTAATGGTCCAGTGTACCTTTCCAGGGTGATACTTTTAGTAAGACTTTGTCTCCTACCTCGAACTTTAGAGGTTTGCGCCTCTTATCTGCGTAGCTTTTCTGCCTGTCTCTGGCAGCCTTTAGACGATCACGAATTTGGACAATCTTGTCCGTCGTTTCAAGGACTATGACCCATATTGTATCATTCCCTTGTCTTGTTTTAGGTAACTTGGTGATAAAATCCATGGTTACCATTTCCCATTTCCATGTGGGAAGCTCCGATTATAATCCTGACGGCTTTTGATGTTCGGCTTTAACCTGAGAGCATGTCAGACATTTAGCTACGTGTGTGGCTATGGATTTCTTCAAACCCATCCACCAATAGTTTGCCTTTAAATCTTGATACATTTTGTCACCCCCAGGGTGAACTGAGTATCTGGAATTATGAGCTTCATGGACGATTGTATCTCTAAGTCCTCCATAAAAAGGAACCCAGATTCGACCATTTAATATGAGGATTCCATCATTCCCAGGTGACAACTAATCAATAGTTGTACCTAATCTCTCGCCTGGAAGGTTAACTTCCAACACAGCTTCTTTCTGAGCGGCTAACCGCCTTTCATTTAAACTGTTCTTAAGTTCAATACTCTTAGCATTAATTCATATTGGTTTAACTTTTTCCTTTCGGCTTAGTGCATCAGCGACTACATTCTCTTTGCCAGGATGGTAGCGAATCTCGTAATCGTAATCATAATCATTTAAAGTTTCCATCCAACGGCGTTGCCTCATATTGAGATCCTTCTGGTTAAACAAGTGTTGGAGACTTTTGTGATCTGAGTATATCACACATTTAGTTCCATATAGATAATGTCTCCATAACTTAAGTGCAAATACAACAACACCCAATTCCAGATCGTGGGTGGTGTAATTCTTTTCATGCACCTTCAGTTGTCGTGATGTGTAGGCAATCACCTTGCCTTTTTGCATATGCACACACCCCATGCCAGTGCGCGAAGCAGCACAGTAGACAACAAACTCATCTATACCTTCAGGCAAGTTAGTACTGTAGCATTACTTAACTTCTGCTTGAGGATTTGACAAGACTCCTTCTGTTTAGGACCCCAGTCAAATTTTACATTCTTGCGGGTCAGAGTAGTTAGAGGTGCGGCTATTCTTGAGAAGTTTTCAATAAATCTTCGGTAATATCCTGTTAATCCCAAGAAGCTACGAATTTCAGTAGGTGTCTTCGGTGCTTCCGAGTTTATGATTTCTTTTATTTTAGCGGGATCCACTTGGATACCACGCTCGCTCACAACTTGTCCAAGAAATTGGACTTCGCGAAGCCATAATGCGAACTTGGAGAATTTAGCGTAAAGCTTCTCTTGTTGTAGAAGCCTTAAGATGCACCGAAGGTGTTTCTTGTGATCAGCCCGATTACGAAAGTAAATAAGTATGTCATCTATAAAAAGGATGACAAACTTATCTAGGTATGGCTTGGAGACTCGATTCATGAGGTCCATGAATGCTGCAGGTGCATTAGTGAGCCCAAAAGGCATCACTAAAAACTCATAGTGGTCATACCTCGTTCTAAACGCGGTTTTAGGTACATCTTCAGTTCTAACTTTAAGTTGATGATACCCCGTCCTTAGATCAATCTTTGAAAAGAAGCTTGCCCCTTGTAGCTGATCAAACAGATCGTCAATCCTAGGCAATGGACAACTGTTCTTGATTGTTACTTTGTTTAGCTCGTGGAAATCAATGCACAGATGCATTGAACCATCCTTCTTCTTTACAAACAGTATGGGTGCTCCCCATGGTGACGAGCTGGGTTGTATAAAACCCTTTTCCAGAAGTTCATCCAATTGGGTTCTTAGTTCTTTCATCTTGGTTGGTGCTAAGCGGTAAGGTGCTCGTGCAACCGGTGCTGCCCCAGGCATGATGTCGATCCTAAATTCTACCTGCCTCTTGGGAGGTAATCCAGGTAGCTCATCCGGGAAAACATCTAGGTATTCAGAAATAACTGGAATGACTTCTGTCTTTGGTTTCGGCTCGTCCACTGTCACCTGTGCCATGTAGATGACACATCTGCTCTTTAGGCACTTAGATGCCTTAAATATAGACACTTTATCAGGTAATGTCCGTATCACCTTGAATGGTAATCGATTCACCAGATGGGGTTTTGATATTGACTAGTTTCTTATCGCAGGTGATTTGGGCTTGGTTACAAGACAACCAATCCATGCCTAAAACTACATCAAACCCAGCTAATTTCATTGGCAGAAGAGATAACGGAATTGAATGATTCTTAATGGATATAAAGCATTCATCAAGAAGAGTCAAAACAGTTTCTAAGGTACCATCAGCGAGTTCTACCTCATATTTAATATCTAGAGTTTTAATAGGCAGATTTAACAGTTTACTAAACTTAAGGTCTACAAAAGACTTATCTGCACCTGAATCAAATAAAACTCTAGCATAAATATCGTTTACGAGGAAGGTACCTGTTATAACTTTGTCATCCTTCACTGCCTCCTTGGCATTCATCTGGAATACCCTAGCATTCGTTTCCATAGCCTCCTCAGGCTTCTTTGCATTTTTCGGGCAGTTTGTCTTGATATGCCCTTTCTCATTGCAACTATAACAGGTTGCATCCTTTAAATCCCGACACTCCAAAGACTTGTGCCCCTTCTTCTTGCAGATCCCGCAGGGCTTGGCCTGCGGATCTATTGTGCACTTTCCAAAGTGCTTCTTATCACAGTTCTTGCACCGGGGTTTGTTACCAGACTAATTTTTCTTAAACCCAAAATTTCCTTTCTTCTTTTTGTTAGACTAGTGGGACTGGTCATCTTTCTCTCTTTCTTTTTCCTTCATCTGTGGCCCTCCTAGACCTGCTCCTTATCACGTCAAGTGTAAGGGACAAGGACAGGTCTACAGCTGACCTGTAGGTGGTAGGTTTTGAAGCCTTGACATTTCCTTTAATTTCAGGGGCTAGACCACCTATGAAGCGCGCAATGAGCTTAGGTTCAGGAGCGATAAGGTAAGGAATAAGTCTAGACATAGAGTTGAAACTGGTAACATATGATCTGTAGTCCAAATCTTTCATGACCAAGGTTAGGAAATCAGTTTCTACGTTCTCCGCTTCATGTTGTGGACAATATGTTTCTTTAACCAACTCAACAAACTTAGCCCAAGAGAGGTTGTATAGAGGAATCTTTCCGGTGGATTGAACTAGAGCCTTCCACCATGTTAGGGCATCGCCCTTGAACGATTGTGAAACATATTTAACCACATCCTCCTTAGTACAACTGCTTATGTCCACCACTGTTTCCGTCTCGTCAAGCCACTTCATGCAGTCGATGGCTCCTTTCTCTCCAGTGAAGTCTCTTGGTTTGCAAGAGATGAAATACTTGTAAGTACAACCCTTGTTGTAACGTGGTGCCTGATCAAACACAATCTGCTTGTGTGGTTCACTTTTCTGATTCGATGAATGCTCAGATTCATCCTTCTTTGATGTACGCGGTTTTGAAAGGGACTTAGAATGAGTTTTCAAATGAGCATCACTTGACTCTTTAAGTACCTCGTTCACAGCTTTTTGTAATGGCTGTGTTTATCATGGCTTGCAATTCAACGCCAATGAGATTTAGTCTAGTAGTGTCATTCCCTTTAACTGGGTGACTGTGAGCTTCATCTGAGCCAGCCATGGTGTAGCTTTAAATGCTATATATCAAGTAACAATGACTTTTTTAGTTGTCATATATCGAATCATCTTATTCGATGATTAACTAGCCATGGTATAAGTATCCATATAGGCTAATGGGTTTGACATTTTGAAAATGTATAGTTGAAATTATTTTATTACAATTAGCCTAGGTTACAACTGAACCGTCAACGGCATTAAAACTGAACATAATCTTTTATGTTAACAGACAGAGGACATACATCACAGCTGTCATTGTCATACAGATAGCTCAAAGGCTCGTCTCGAATGACATTTAGATGGCTCAAAAGGCCTTTTTTTCTATGACAATTATGAGTTAAGATCTTATTAGATCATGAGCTCTAAGGTTTAAACATAGTTCTTCACCTTTAGATCGAGAGTCATTGACTACGACTGCAATCGTTATAGAAACGATATAGCTTGGCCCGTAGGCAAAACGAATAACATCTCTAATGGATGTTTTAGTATTGATATCATATTTGATGATATCAACAATGATTCACATTGATCATTTAGGCTATGTAAAGGCTTGGAGGAATCCAAGTACTTTGAAGGCTAGTGTGGTTTCTCAAGCCACACTGCCAGGAGTGTTAACATGTTCTGGATGTTAACAAGGAATTATTGTCTTAAGAGGGTTATACCATCATAGCCATGTTCATATTGACATATAGGCTAGGTTATACCATTAAGAAGATCTTTTAAAATTTCTTGGCAGATCAATTAAAATTGAAATGATTGTTTTTGCATGTTGATATAATGAAAGTACATATATATAAATTTCAAAAGAAAATTTCCATTAATAATACTAAAAATTACAAAACTGCCCTAAACGGGTCTTTGAAATAACATAAGTTGTCCACGCAGGGACTAAAAAGAAAAACAAGTCCTCGTAGGGACTGATACATAAAGATAATGTCCACGTAGGGACTAATACTAAAAAGAAATGTCCACGCAGGGACTTAATTTAAATAACAAATACAAGAAAATAAAATCTTCAATCGTCGTTCCTTTTTCCCTTGATAAATTTTGCAAGACCCTTAAGAAACTTATGAGTCTTTCTTTCACCTCTATCCACCCTACGTTCCACATTTTGCACCCTTTGCAAAATTTCCAATTGTTGTTGTTAGGGTGGTTGTTGTGGTTGAGGTGGAGGTTGAGGCTATGGCTGTGGTTGGGATGGAGGGCATTGATACCCATAGACAGGATACCCAGTTGGGTATGTAGGTGGAAACGGCGAAGGATAAAGAGCATTATAGATGACTGCTTCGACGTATGGGCTGTAAGCAGGTGGTTGGTAGTTATACCCTGTAGGAGCTTGTGGCTCGAACGGGTTATACCCAGTCGTATCTGGGTAGGTAGGAATCGGGTTTTCGAAACCCGTCGGAGGGGGTTGTGGTGCAAAGGTGGCCGACGTGATGTCCATCTCCGGCACAACATTTGAAGGTCCACCCATTTGTGGATCTTCAGGAATGGGAGGATAGTTGCTAGAAGCTTGAGGGGTGCTAAAACGTGGGCCCCCTCGCACGGACATGCGTGCATTCCTCCTTTGCCTTGGGGGTTCTGGTGGTGGCAGAGGTTGTTCCTCTGCTGGTAGTGGTGGTGGTGTCACCGCTTGAAAGTGCGGCTCATCTGATGGAGGTTGTGGTAGGGTGTTGTGGTAGGAAGGAGTTTTTTCAAATTTTCACTGTCCCCACCATTCACGAAATTCATCGGGACCTTGGTAAGGAGATCCCGCAAAAGAAGAACCACTTGAAATATCTATGGGATGCGTGGGCATCCTAGATGGCGGCATTTCTGGATCCGAATCTTCATCCACATCCATGTCTTCGGAGAAGTGATCTTCAGGACCCAACAGGTTATGACCTGCTGGCGAGTTGATGTATTCATTACGGTCGAAGTAACCATGGGAATAGGAGTGGTGAGAAGAATGACGAGAATGATGGGATGAATGGTGAGATTGGTGTGAATGCAGTGAACGTTGCGAATGGTGAGAGTGTTGGGGCTCTTGTGGTTGTTGTGGCCCAAAGGAATGGTGGTAAGATGGCGAAGTGGTTAGTGAAACAGATCTCCTTGCGGGTTCTAGTGAATGTCTCCAATCGTTGTAAGGATCAGAGCTAAACGATGCCGAGGGCGTGCGGCGGTGAGAAGGTCCTGTCTGGCTAGATGGTCCTCCTCTCATAGGACCTTTCCCTTTTCCTCCTCTGACACGTGGAGGCATCTTTTATGTGAACCTGTCAAAATAAGAAAACAACATATATAAACCAAATAAAGATTAAGAGTAATCCTAGGTCATTGGCCTAGACTCAAAAGTTTAAAGAATGTGCTACTGTGTCATTGAGATTAAACACAAAAGGCTAGTGTTCAATTCACTCAATGTTGGCTTTGATACCAACCTGTCACACCCCGATATTTCCACATAATCCGGTGGGCCCGGTGGGGAGTATCGTGACGTAGTTGATATCATCATAGACAAACACAGTTATAGCACATCGGAAGGCTTGGAAGGTAAATTACTATTACAACCCAAATATTCAAAGTACGAATCAACGAATATACAGGCGGTTGTCAAAAAATATCCATAGGCGGATCTTTAATTAAAAACATAAACGAAGTTCAACAGACTTTAGGCATCTAGGGATTTGCAAGTTCCTCTTATTTAATGCCAAGTAGCTCCAGCCTATTTCGTGAGGTACCTGTCACTTAGACTTTGGAAAATACGTCAGTTTACACTAGTAAATACAATTAACTGACTCATTTGAAAACATTTATGAAAATTGGTTTAAGTGCTTGAAGCACGAAATTTTTTTTATAACTTGGGACAATTACATTTATAATCTTGTATACAGTTTTACATGTTTGTCATACATTTGGGGCCAGTTTGGAAACCAGTCTTGATTAACTGACTCACCACTTATAAACCCACAAAGGAGTTATCCCCAACTTGTGGGTTATTTATATTTTAGCATTTGCATCTGTCGGGTGTATGCCTACACCCCGTGCATAGGTCGTGGCCATTAATAACTTAAATGAGCCGAGGATATCCAGGGCCGTTAACCTCCAAAGTTCATGTTATCAAACAAAACAGATTAAAACGGGTTATGCGGATTTATTAATCACAATCCGACTATATGATCCTATACCCGACCAAGCGGTAATAATTTACCGTATCCCAAGCCCGTATAAGGGAAAATAAGTTAAAAGTATTTACTTGAGTTAAAAATGCAAGAAATTCTACTCAGTCGTATGTTACTAAGACTTTATGAAAGTATCTTCTACTGGGGCTACCTAATCTGAAATGAAGGTTTTATTAACCTATTAGGATACTAACGAGTCTTATTTAAGTCAAGGACTTAGACCAGTTAGTTTAAAAGATGATTTACGGCACGAAACGCTAGATTAAGCGGTGACCGGAAAGGAATGTAATTTAGACCCAACAAGTATAAAAACCTGTATAATATGGGTAAACTAAATACATTCTGGATTTTGAAGTTTAGATGATAAGGTTAAACCCGTTTCGGTTAATTCATGTAAACTAGTTACATAAACCGAACCGAACGCGTATAAGCATAAATGGGTAACCGAATGAGTCATATACAACTCCCATATGTTTTTATGCTTAAAATATGTTATGATATCAGTAGGATATCGACATGTATGCCCATAAAGGTTTTAAAACCGAATTTGGCCCCTTAAGGGTAATTTGGTCATTTTAAGGTTTATAAAAGGGGTTTATAGATAAACTGAAGTTCTGGTCATAAACATTCTGTAAAAACATTTAATTTAAGATATTATAGCAGTAGGATATCATACATATGTGTGGTTTATGATTTATGGCCAACCTATGTCTCGAAAGGGCATTTTGGTCGTTTCACATATGCTTTTAGGGTCTTACTTGGTATTCTGAGTTCATGACTTATACCTAGTGTAAAAACACTTAAAATTATTTTTAAAGTCAGTAGGTAATAAGTCTTGGGTGCTAAATATGGTTTAAAATCATACTATGCACTTAATTAGCGTAAAAGTCGATATATGACGATAAATTCGAGGTTTAAGCGATTCTGAGATGTTGACCAGCTTTGAGTGGTCAAAATATTTTATTTTTCATAATATATTAGTAGCAAAAGGTTTTGCATGTTAATCATATTTAAAACTCATTTTATTTGCAAAAAGGGTATTATCGTCATTTATAAGCTTTATACGAGAACTCAAGGTTAACGTCAGTATATAATCTGACCCAACATCCCAACAATTACTAAATATGATATCATAAGAGTAGGTAAAGGGTTTTGTGTAAAAAATATGTTTAAAACTTGTTTTGCATGCTAAAGGGCATTATAGTCTTTATAAAAGCATAATTTTCGATTAATTGTATAACTTCAGTTTATGACCAGAATGTAAGTGTCAAAATATTCTAATTATGTTCACTAATCAGTATCTAATCCATTTGCATGCTCATTTATATTAAAAACTTCATTTTTAGACAAAAGGGCACACTAGTCAACAATAAGCATAATTTCGGAAACATGCATATAAACTCAGATTACTAAGTGACCATGTAATATAACCTCAGAGGGTTATGCTATAACATAATATGGTCACAAAGGTGTTAGTGCATACATCTGTCGACTTCGTCTTGTATCGAGTCTTGTACTAGATAGTTTAGATCAGGACACGTAGATCAGGAAAATAGCAGAATTAGGTGTCAATTAGGCTGATTCCGCTTGATATGACACTTGGACATTTCAAGCGAAATCATAAGTTCTAATTCCGCTGGAATGGATATTGTGAGATTTCGCTTGAGTTGCTGATTCCGCTTGAGCATGTTCAAGCGAAATCAGGCAACCTATATATATGTGCTGGAGCGAAATCAGTTGTAACAGTTGTTGAAATTCATACCGAGGTGCTGCCGGATTGAATTCTAATTGTACAAGCTGTAATATCAAGCAAATCAGTGTTTAAAGTGAAGTACAAGTTGTATCTAAGTCAGTTTCTTGTTTTCTGCACCTGAAACAGATCAAAACTCCTCTGAACGACTCGTTCGGGTCAGCTACATGATCCTACAAGTGGTATCAGAGCACAGGAGGAGGAGTTCTGCAGATTACAGCTGATTTTCACTGTGTTTTCTTACTTCTACACCTTCTTTTTGAAATGAACAAAATTTAACGGTTAAAATCAGCCAATTTTTTCACAGAATGTGTAAAACTGCATATTAACAAACCCTTGAAAGTTTCATGATAAAATTCGGCCTAAAAATGACTAAAATGGACCTTCGTTGTTATTTCACTTGAACGAGCACATAGCTGATTCCGCTCGAAAGTTGATATCCCGCTTGAAATTTCAAGCGAAATCTGGTATTCCGCTCGAATTTCTGGTTATTCCGCTCCAAGTTACATATTCCGCTTGAAATAACTGATTCCGCTTGAAAGACCTTATTTTGTTTTGACTTTCAAGCGAAATCAGGCCATTTTACTTAAAAGTCTTATTTCGCTTGAACTGCTTATCTCGCTTGAAGTTGTTTTTCAGGTGATTTCTCTTGAGCTTGCAAGAATCATGAGTGACGAATTTTACAACGCGTTTGCCACATCTTCGATTAATCCGGCTTCCATTGCTCAAAACATGAATCTGGAAAATGAAACCGGAACTACACAAAAGCCCCCGAAGCTAATGAGCATTGAGGAGTACTACGGATGGAAAGATCGGTTCGAAAACTGGGTTCAAGCTAATCATCTAAGATCATGGGAGTGTATATTGAAGAGATATGTTCTACCACGTACTGAATTGCAAACTGAAAAACAAATCTCTGAATCTAATGATAAAGAACGAGAAATGTACCGAGCTGAAAAGATGATGATCAGTCTACTTCAGCAAGCCATCAAAGAAGACATCTTTGTGTTACTTCAACATGACAAGACCTCAAAATCAATCTGGGATGCTCTTAAAGTCAAGTTTGAGGGTAGTGAGAATATGATTAAAAGCAAGAAAGCATTGCTTAAGAAAGAATTTGATCTATTCAGCAGTCTGCCCGGAGAAGATACAAAGAAGCTAATTGAACGATTGTTGGATCGTTCTGATGTCCTAAAATGTCAGTAGAAGCAGTTCATCTTCACATACGAAGGCGGAATCAACGTAAATGAAGTCAAACACAGCAATTCCTTTCAATTTTTCCTTCTATAACTGTTTGCAAGTCTTTACAACAATTCTGAATACAATTGGACAGCACCTCGACTCACAAACACATCAACAACTACTGCTGACCGTTTGAAAATGACTACTATATATAGGCATAGGCTGACCGTTTGAATCATGTTGAAACGGCCAGGCCTCAAACGGCCAGACAATCTCAAACGGCCAGGCTTGTTCAAACGGCCAGGGTTCTTTCAAATGGCCAGGATTAATTCTAACCTAAACAACCCTATTTTAATCGCATTTATACAACCATTTAGCCTATCTAGACACAAGACTTGATAAGACATAGTCAGCAGACATTTCGTGCACCAACAGACTCCCCCTTGGATGTTGACGTAGTCTTTAGCGCCTGAGTCTTTAGTCTTGGTCTTTTCTCCAACTTTGTCTCCTCATTGTAACAACTCAATCTTCACAGGTTCAAAATCTTTTCCTAGTTCCATCTTCAGTCCTCCCTTTGGATGTTGATCCAGACTCCCCCTTTCACAGACTCCCCCTCTCAGTATGCTGGGATCTGAGGTCTTGTTCTGGTTCAAGCTTTGACAGTTAGCTTCCGTGGGAATAATGAAATTTCCAAACCTGTTAGTCAACCAATAACATTAGACTTTATCTTTTCAAACAATAAACACAAATTCAATCAGCTCTAGAAATCCACTCAAGTATTCAAGTTCAAGTTAATGACCCTAATTACTTGATTTATCTACCAAGTTCAATTTAATGACCTTGGTTGATCTTTTGACGAATCCAACTGATTTTAGTAAAATCATTTTCAACTATTTCTAAAAATAACAAGTATCATGTTAATGAACTTGTTTTTGTCTTTAAAGAAACAATTCAACTTCCAACAATGTAAGCTCTCCGCATTCTTCAGCTCAGAATCTCCTTCATCTGCTTCATCTTTCTAGAATCCGACAATCAACTCTCCACTCTGGTTTGTCTAAAATAAAGCAGAAATAAAATCTTTTTGGATTTTAATGTGATCTAAACTAAGAAATGAAATAACGAAAAAACTTAAATTGCAGAAAGTAAACTATTTACAAATTTATTTTTGGCGAGCGTGCCAGGGAATCATATCAGCTTTTCAGACAAATTACTAGTACCGTTAAGCTGCATTACATACTTAGACTTAAACAATTCACCTCGATTGTCGATATACTGATCCATCTTAAATTCTCACAGAAACTTCAATCTATTCAGGATACCGTTTAAGTGTCTTAGAACTTAGATCAATTCATGTGTCCCACCTCTTGAATATACTCCCGTATCCAGAATCCCAATATTCAGTCTTACAGGCAAGAATACTACAATGATGTCTGTGCATAAATTAGGGGTTAAATGCGAGAACTGAGGGATCTCAGGTCAGAACTTCCGTTCAGCAGAGAGATATCAGTTTCGACTTTGCAGTATGTCCCCTTTAGAGGATCTTTTCAGCTACAACAGATGATTATCAATTTTATTGTCTAATCAGCTGAGGGCTTTATGCTATATTTCAAGCATTTTGGATAAAGTATTAGCCAAGGACTAGGTCAGAACTACCGTTCAGCAGAAGTCCCGGAATAATACCCCAGACATCATAGAGTATAAACACCTAGTATATATCAGAATACGAGACCTTTCAAACGAGATTTCAGGGGTTACCTATATATCCAATTAGTGTTCCCCACAAATTTCGCAAGTTTGAAATTTTAGGTTTATATCCCGAATAAATCTACTAAATGTATGAAAACCTACCGACACATCGTTAGTGAGAATGTTTAACTCGTTTTGTCTTTCCAAATCTTTAGCATACTGTAATTGTCTAGCTGATGTACTATCATTTTCCCTATATACACAAGCTCTTTTTCAATTTTATCATGTTTTTGTATTTTTCATTTTTTACTGTTTTTGTATTTTCTGAAAGTATAACTATGTACAACTATCTATCTCCCCCTAAATACCAAAACACGTAAAAAATAGACAAACCATCGCAGATTGTCTCTCGTCTTCATCCGCAACAGTACTCTCATCAACGCTTACAACCCCATCCGACACCGAAAGCAATTTCATACCATTAAGTTTTAACAAATATTGAAACCGATTTTTATCAAAAGCTTTGGTATGCAAATCAGCTTTTTGTTCGTCAGTGTGGATCTTGTCAATTCGTATCAACTTTTTCTCGAAGCAATCGCGAATAAAGTGATGACGAATTTCTATATGTTTAGTTTTAGCGTGATGTACTGGATTTTTAGTAATGTTAATTGCGGCCTCATTATCAACAAACAGAGGTGTGTTAAGAAACTGCAAACCATAGTCGCGCATCTGTTGCTGTATCCACAGGATCTGAGAGCAGCAACTGCTAGCAGAAACATACTCCGCTTCACATGTAGATAGCGCCACAGATGTTTGTTTCTTACACTGCCAGGTAACCAATCTCGGACCAAAGAACTGGCATCTTGCAGTTGTTGATTTCGCATTGACTTTGCAGCATCCGAAATCCGAATCGGAATACCCTTCGAGCGTAAAATCGCCTTTCCTAGGATACCATAACCCCAATGACGGAGTACCTTTCAGGTAACGTAATATCCTCTTGACAATAATCATGTGCGATGCTCTTGGGTTAGACTGAAATCTTGCTGCGAGGCACGTTGGGTACATAATATCAGGACGTGAAGCAGTCAGATACATCAAAGAACCTATCATGGAACGGTAAAACGTTTCATCAGCCCTGTCTCCGGTGAGATCTGGGTGAATCCCGTGATTAGTCGCAAGTGGGGTAGCAGCTGGAGTATAACTTGAGATTCCAAATTTCTCTAGAATATCATGCACGTACTTCGTTTGATGAATAAAAATTCCCTCAGGAAGTTGTTCAACTTGTAGACCCAGAAAGAATTTCATCTCCCCCATTGATGACATTTCGAATTTCTACTTCATCACCTGTTCGAAATCTTTGCACAATTTCTCATTCGTTGACCCAAAAATTATATCGTCCACATAAATTTGTACT
Source organism: Helianthus annuus (assembly GCF_002127325.2). Lineage (NCBI taxonomy): Eukaryota > Viridiplantae > Streptophyta > Magnoliopsida > Asterales > Asteraceae > Helianthus > Helianthus annuus. The sequence continues at coordinate 36,893,798 of NC_035437.2, read as the reverse complement.
ATCAGAAGATGACCATCAACGACTTTAGTGAAGAGAGTGGCATCCACTTTTCCACGTATGAACTGGTTAGCGAGTAGGTGTTGAGACAAAGTCTCGTACCAGGCTCTCGGCGCCTGATGTAAACCATACAACGCTTTGTCCAGCAGATAAGCTTTGTTCTTGTGGATTGGGTCAGTAAAACCCGGCGGCTGACCAACATAAACCTCCTCATTGACCTTCCCATAAAGAAACGCTGATTTTACATCCAACTAATATACTTTGAAATTCTTCCAAGACGCAAATGCTAGGAAAATTCTGATAGCCTCTAGTCGAGCTACAGGAGCATAGACTTCGGTAAAATCAATCCCCTCCTGTTGACTAAAGCCCTGTACAACGAGTCGAGCTTTGTTCCTTACAACCACTCCTCTGTCGTCCCTCTTACATTTGAAAACCCATTTTGTATTGATTTTTCCTTTGACCATCCGGCAAATCCACTAACTTCCACACCCCTAACTTTTCAAACTGACTTAACTCTTCTTGCATCGCTATGACCCAAGAGTCTTCAGTAAGCGCCTCTTTGTAAGTTCTCGGTTCAACCTGCGAGATAAAACAACTTAATGAAAATTCAGTTTGTAAAGGTGCTACTGTAGAATAAAAACATGTTAAGCCCTGGTCAATTTGACGTCTCGTGCGAACGCCCGATTGCAATTCTCCTATGATTAATTCCTCTGGATGATAAGAAAGAGTTCGCGGCATCACTTCGCTTGGAACATCTACATTTCCCTCCAGATTAGTAAAATTCTGCTCTGCATCTTGTTCACCAACTTGGTTTGTTTGACTTGATAACTGGATCTGCTCCCCCTCAAGGTCTAAATCACCATGGTCAAATACTGGCATGTTTTCAGCTTCTTGATCATCATTCACCACCGACTGATTACCAGGAGCAACTTCATCATCATGCTCACCGTGTAGGACTTGAATATCCAACAAAGATTCCCTCAATGTTCTTTGAACCAAACTTGCCATTAGGCTCTATCACCGTACAGGGTGACCCAAACGGTTCTAGATACTTCAAATTCGGCTTGCGTTTATTGAGTAGCTCAAAACATGTCTTGTTGAACTTCATCACAGTAAGAACTCTGCTGAGAGTATAGTATGCAGTAGAAACAGCTTCAGCCCAGAAATTAATTGGTAACTTAGAATCTGCAAGCATCGTTCTGGCTGTCTCGATTAGCGTCCGGTTTTTGCGTTCTGCAACTCCATTTTGCTGCGGAGTGTACGGAGCACTAAACTCATGCAGTATACCTCGTTCATCACAAAATTCTTCCATCTTACTGTTTTTAAACTCAGTACCATTATCACTTCGAATTCTACAAATCGGCCTCTGGTACAGATTCTCAATTCTTTTAAACAATGCCATCAGGCTGTTAACCGTTTCGTCTTTGGATTTCAAAAACATAACCCAAGAAAATCTGGAATAATCATCAGTCACGACCAAGCAGTAGGAATCTCCTGTTATACTCTTGACATTCACTGGACCAAACAAATCCATGTGAAGTCGTTCCAATGGTCTTAAAACTGAATTGACTTGCTTTGTAGGGTGTGACTTTTTCTTCTGTTTGCCTTTTATACAACTTATGCACTCCCCTTCCAGATGAAAACCTTTGACATGCACTCCTGTTACCAAATCGTTATGCACCAAGTAATTCATTTTCCTTAAGTGAATATGCCCCATCTTTCGGTGCCATAACCTTGATTCTTTCTCCGTTGCTCTGGACACAAAACAATGAGCCTGACCCGTGGTTGTAGTAGCAACGCTCATGTCCAACACATATAGATCATTGACTCTTGGTGCCCTCATGATGATCCACTCTTCAGGTATCACAAATCCCGGTTTCAAGATCAAACATTCTTTGTCGGTGAAATGAGTAGTATACATCCTGTCACAGATCTGGGAGATACTTAGCAGGTTGTTCTCCAACTCAGCGATGTAGTTAACTCTCTCAAACGTTATAACGCCATTTGACAACGTTCCTTCACCTATGATCCTTCCTCCTTGATTACCCGCAAAACCCACATAACCACCATTAATGTTATTCACATCATACAGCAATGCGGTCTTCCCTGTCATATGTCTCGATGCTCCACTATCCATTATCCACCTGGATACAAGTTTTGGAAGATCCTGCACATAACAAATCATCATTTAAACAACTTCAAGAAAGATGCCGATTCATGCTTCGCAATCCAGGAAGCTCCGGCAATTCAAACTGTTTAGTCAAACATGGTATCCACCCAGGCTTCATCAGCCTTAGGTGTAACCTTGACTCTCGCAATTTGAATTTTGAAATTTTCAGCCTTGAGAGGTGGAAAATTTGCATCATAATCAACCGTAATTGATTCGTCAGCCTTTTTCACCTCAGAAGTTGAAACTTTCTTCTCGACTTTTGATTCAATTTTAGGTTTCCACACCTGTTGAGTTAATGCAACTCTTTTGTAAAATTTACCATTTTGAGTTACCAACTTCTTTACGGGTTCATTTTTCACTTTGATGTTATCAATTTTAACATTCTTCTTCTCAACAAACATCGGTGTTTTACCCTTCACATCAACCTTCTTCTGTTGAACTTTCACAGCTTCAGTCTTAGGCTTCACATATGTACACTTTCGTGCAATATGACCAACCTGATCACACCTAAAACAAGTACGAGTATCAGCTACTCGACTCGTGCCTTCAGACTGAGCCTGTGAAGCTCTCTTCTCAAATAATTCTTTGTTAGATTTTAAAAAAAATTCTTTTTCTTCATCAGCAAGTGAACTTGAACTGTTCACAAACTTTTTCTTTTCGACAAACCTCTTGTTTGGAACATTTCTTTTCTGATATGGTTTACCCCCCTGATAACCACCCGACCAGTTGTTTCTGTTGTTATTGTAAAAACGTGGTGGATTAACAGATTTCTTGTTGTAAACCCTATCTTTCTTTTGACTCAGATTATTCACTGCTGACAACTCGACTTCAACAAGTTTGAAAACATTTGTCAATTTGTTCAAGTTAACATTCCCTATCGGAAACTCAGAATCCGAAAACAACTTATCCGAACCCATCATCTTGTACATGACAAGGTTTGATTCTTCATCTAAGTTGTACTTGGACTTTTGTTTCGGAATGTATTTATCCAAGAAACACCCATCCTCATCAGAAGTGTCACAATCCGGTTTAAGCACTTTGTCAACCACACTTTTCACCACATCATTTTGGACACCCTCGTCATTGGAAGACGTGAACGTGACATCAACGTTCTCAGGAAGTTTAACATCACTTTCTTCCTCAATTTCCACCAAACTAGACTGCTTTTTCGTGTAGTTGTCTAAGATTGGTGGTGGAACTTTGTGAAACCCTACACCCGTTCCATCAGAAAACACATCCTCGCCAGCTTTGTTTTTCCCTATAGGTTTAGGAACAATATGCTGCAAAACAAAACTTGCTGAGCTATAGCTGTTTAACTTCAACTGAATTCTTTCATTTTCAATTTCAGCTTCTTGAACTTTAAGTTTCAGTTTAGCAATTTCATCTAGTTGATTGTTAATTGATTCTTCTTTTATTCTCACCACAGCTCTTAGATGTTCATTTTCTTTAAACGTTTTGCCATTACGATCATCACTATCTTTCACAATAGTCTTAAGTTTTTCAAACTTTTCTGAAATCTGACAGTGTTCAAGAATTAACTTTTCATTTTCACACTTTATTTTCTCACATTCAGTTTTATCAAGTTCAATTTGAGCCGTTAATTCTTTGATCCGTTCGGTTGAAGCTTTTACAGTTTTGTCACGACCGAGAATCTGATCCTCAACACTTTTCACTTTTGTTGTCAGATTCTTGATTTTCTCATTGTTAAGATATGTGACAGTGCTACAAAAATTGCATTGTTTGGTGCAATTTTTGCAGTCAGCATTTCCATCAATCTTGTTACCTGACGCATTTGTTGACACACTTTGACTGACCAGCCCCGTTGACTCAGTAACAGAATTTGGGTCTACCTCAAGTGCTTTCGCAGCCAGCACCTTGTCAGCCATCTTTTCCAGGTTATCTGCCGTCAACTCCTGCGTAGTATCAATCAAGCCAGTATCAATCTGCTTTGCTTTCTCAAACTCTTCTTTTTCTTTCTTCTCTTTCTCTTCTTTCTCCTTTCTCTCCTTTTCTTTTTCTTCTTCAATCATCTTCTCAGTTGGCGTTCCCCACCACTTGTGCCGCCAGTATTCATCTTCTTCTTTGTACTCCTTGATGATGGCTTCGATATCTAGCATTTTATCATCAATCGCGATGTTGCCATACCTATCAAGGTAGAATTCTCTATCTGGATCCCATCTATTTGCTTTTCTCGCTTCCAAATAGATACCAGAAAGTCTGATAATCTTGGTTTCAGCAATCATCTTCCGGTATTTATACTTCTGTTCTTCCGTACGCTCGTCTTTCCATGGAATAGGTTCATCATTACTTGCCATGAATGCGTAACCCACCGCATCTTCTTCCGGTAGAACTTCTTTACTCCAATCGTACCCTTCATCATCATAAATCACAGCCAGAGCCCTTGATTTGTCTCTGTTATCTTCATACTGCTTCAATCTGGGTGGCTAAGATTTATTTTGATGGTAGATTGCCTTTTTGTAGTAATCATCTCTAAACGGATTCTCTGACTCATCAGCGTATGCATTCCTGCATTCCCGCTTGAAGTGACCCTTCTGCTTACACTTGAAGCACGTCACCTTTGATTTGTCGAACCCTAACTTTGTAGATGGTCCACCGATCGTTTTTCTCCCAGTAATCTCCATGAAGCGTTGTGCACGTCGAACTGCACTTGCCATCGCCCACCGAATGTCGATCAGTTCCATTTCTTCGGGGTCTATCTGGTCGTAATCTTCTTTTGTCAGATTTGTATTCCCAATCTTACCAGCTACCAACCCTTCGTAGGATTCCAACACAGATGCCAGAAAAACCATTTGTTGCTTAGCCGACTCTTCATTAAAATTCTGTGCGTTCTTCAAATCTATCGCGATATTGCAAGAAAACTTCGCATCAGAACAATTTCCAGAAGACGTAGATCCACTGTGATAACCACTGTGGCTTCCGCTGCTTGGACTGCTTTGGTTTTCTTTACTTGCTGGAGAAACATTCTCAGCAGAAAATGCAGTTTTCGGAGAAGTAGCTTTCGGCATCAAGCTTTTTGGATAGTACAAATCCAGATTTTGCTGATAAGATGAGTTATTGACTTTAAATGTTTTCTTCAGTTCTAGCTCATGACTTTCAAGTCTTTCAATCAACACATCTAGAGTTAAATCTTCAGGAGCAATAGTGTTCTTCAACATCAGCGCGTAATATCTCCAATCCACTTCGTCTGGTAATGAATCAAATAGTTTGTCAACTAGTTCTTCATCAGAATACGTGATCTTGTGTTGAGCAAGCTCCAGCTTCAGATGACCGAACCTTTCAATCATTTTACACACCGATTCATTTTTAAGGCAACCAAACGTATCAAACTCTTTTCTAAGAAGTTTCTTTTTATTCTTTACAATCTCTTTGCTTCCAAGACACTTCTTTTCAAGTTTCTTCCACAAATCTTTAGCATTGGAGTAATCTATCAGCGAAATAATATCTTCCCGCACTGACTGAAACAATAATGCCACACACTTTTGCTCGGCCACAAAACTCTCAATCTCTTCAGCCGATCTCAATGCTTCACCATTCTTCTTTCCCTCGGCATATCCATTCTTCATACTCTTCCAGTTGGGAAAAGCGAATGCCATCAACCAGTCTTTGAACTTTGTTGCCCACCTGCTGTAATCTTCTATAGCCATCAGCTTAGGAGGTTTGTTAAATGTTCCAAATGCGCTTTCGGACTCCCAAGCTTCCTTCTTTCTTTCTTTCGGTTGATTCTCGTTCGTATTGCTCGACGACGTATCATTGTTTCCTGAACTTCCTGTGAATGCGTACATGTCGCTGAACGGATTCAAGAAAATATCATCCATCGTGAATGTACCTGAAAAATCAGACAACACTTAGAAGAATTTTGGTTTTGAAAAATATCAGATTCAAACGGAACAGATTTGTCCGTTTGAAATAACAATAGCTTCAAACGGAGTATATTCAAACGGTTAATCAATATTTCAAACGATGGGACTACAAACGATAGTGTTTCAAACGATAGATTTCAAACGACAGATTTTAAACGATAGCTGTCTTGATCGTTTGAATATATACTACTTTCAAACGATAGGTTTGATTTTCAAACGGAATGGCTCTGTTCAAATGATATGTTCAAACGATGGGTTCACTTTCAAACGGTCTGTGTGATTTCAAACGATAGATTCAAACGACCTGTCAGTTTCAAACGGATGACGTCATTATTCACCGAACAGTTTCAAACGGACACGGTGATTTCGATTAGTTTTAGGTCGAATTTTAGTTCCAAACTTTCAAGGATTGATTATCAGTATGTTTCGTTTGATGTGTGAACGTTTCAAGCCATTTTAACCGTGACAACTAGTCAAAATCAGAAAAGAAAGGTAGAAATGAGATAATCCGGCGATTTCAAGCTGTATTCGGTATGAACTCCTCGTCCTGAGCTCTGATACCACTTGTTGGATCGTTCTGATGTCCTAAAATGTCAGTAGAAGCAGTTCATCTTCACATACGAAGGCGAAATCAACGTAAATGAAGTCAAACACAACAATTCCTTTCAATTTTTCCTTCTATAACTGTTTGCAAGTCTTTACAACAATTCTGAATACAATTGGACAGCACCTCGACTCACAAACACATCAACAACTACTGCTGACCGTTTGAAAATGACTACTATATATAGGCATAGGCTGACCGTTTGAATCATGTTGAAACGGCCAGGCCTCAAACGGCCAGACAATCTCAAACGGCCAGGCTTGTTCAAACGGCCAGGGTTCTTTCAAATGGCCAGGATTAAATCTAACCTAAACAACCCTATTTTAATCGCATTTATACAACCATTTAGCCTATCTAGACACAAGACTTGATAAGACGTAGTCAGCAGACATTTCGTGCACCAACAACGATATTGTCACTTAGTGCGATCTATGTCTATGTTGAGTATAACCAAAGATCGTGAAGAGTGGGTAGACAAGTTAGCTGATGCTTTACCTCAAAAAGAGTGGGGTACTTACTTGATGATCTTGAAGAACACTGGAGTTTATGATGGGTTGACAATTTCTCAGTTTATCGAGAAAATTGAGGGTCAAGATCTGGAACAGCAAAAGATTGCGAGGATGAATAATCCGAGTAGTCAACAAGACGTGAAAATGTACTACAAAGGTAGTGTTCCAGAAGCTGAAAGAAGCCCAAAGATTCAAACTGCTTTTAGTGCTGGAGACTCATCTGAAAAAGTTGATCAAAATTCAAACAAAAGCAGTGGTTTTTCTTCATATCCAAGTGTTAATCCAAAAGAAACAACATCAAACTTTCAGCATCAAAGTTCTAAAAGTGGAAATGGTTGTGTGATACAATGCAACATTGCTTTGAACCTTCCTGATGGTCAAAGTTTTCCTGAAGAGGTTGCGAAAGATCACATGGCATTTCTTGGTTCCGTGCTTCTATCTTATGAAGGGTTGGTTGCAGGGAGGATCGGAAATCCTATGCTAACAAAGGAGGATTACGATCAGATAGACGCTGAAGAGATGGAACTAATGGATATCAAATGGTGTCTACTAGTGTCCTTAGAAGAGCTGAGATGTTTAAGATGATTACCAGGAGAAATGACTTTCTTGATTCACATGTTTCTACTTTAGGTTTCGATAAATCTAAAGTTACTTGTTTTAAATGCAGGGAGAAAGGTCATTTAAAGAGGGAATGCAAGAATAGAGATGCGAATGATGCAAAGAATCCGTTCGGAAAAGATGACTACTACCGGAAAGCCATATACCAACAAGTTGGTTAGCAACAACAACAAGAACCACAAGTGGCTCATGGTAGAAAAGTGATTGAGGATTCAAAGAGAGCATGTTTGGGGAATCAAGAAAGTTTTAACTGGAACAAATACATTTCATCCGACAGCAAAGTATGCCTAATCAATCAAGATGATGAAAGGCTACCTGAAGGCTTTAGCTGGGATATGTTTGTTGATGAAAAGGGAGAGTTTAAAGCTTTCATTGCTAAGATTGTGAAAGAACCAGATATGTTTACTGAATGGATGAAATCTATTGGAGTCGGTGTGAAGAATGAAGATGAAAAGTCTGTTTCATCTGATGAAAGTTCACAGAGTTCTGAAGAAAGTTCAGAAAGAGAAGTTGTTTTTGATCAAACACCATCTATTCTGGTTCTTCGGATGATAGTTCTGACAAATCAGTAGAGTTTGATCAATCACCAACTGATAACAGTAGTGATGATGAGGAAGAAAAACATACTAATATTGCAAAATCTCATCTCTCTCCTGAAAGTTTTCATTTTTATTTTGCAGATCGCTTGGAGAAGCTGAAGGAGAGAAGAGCAGCAAAAGAGCTAAAGCAGAGAAGTCTGAAAGTTTTGCTCAAAAAGATGAGACTGTTCAAAATGAAGAAGTTAAAGTTGCTGCTGAGGAGACTGTTGAAACAGAAAAAGTGACTGAAGCAGAAAAAGTGGTTGAGGTGGTGAAAACAATTGAAGTAGAAAAGATTGTGGAAGTCATCAACCCTTGTTCAAAGTGTCTTGAATCTAGCAAAGATTGTGCAGCAAAAGATGAGAAGTTGGCTGAGTTTGAGAAAATGAAAGAACAATTACTGTTCAATCTAAACTACGTGAAGGAATCTTATGACGTTTTGAACAGAACAGTAACTGGTCTTCAAAAGATAAATTCTTAAAGAGAAGATGCTTTGACCATCATGAACTCAACAATGATGACGAAGCAAAAATCAATCAATCATTACATTGAAGAAAATGCTAAGCTGAAGCAAGAGTTGGAGTCTGAGAAAATTGAGAATGAGAGGATCAGATGTTTATTACAAAGTTATTCTAGTTCTGATTATCTTATTGATCGAATTTATCCGACTGTTGCAGGTTTCGAAGCATTTAAAGACGACAAGCCAAAGAAGAAGGATATTGGTAAGAAACCAAGTGTTAGCTATAACAAGTGTCCGCCTCCGATCTGGGAAGGTTATTCTCCTAGAAAACCAAATGAGGAGCAAGTCGAAAAAGCAGTCAATATAAAGTTAAAAACCGACACAACTGATGAATTACTAGAATACATTGACCTCACTTTCACATCGTCTGACACTGATCATGAGTCTGAGTTAATCAAAAAGGTGGTCGATCAGGTGTTGGATACTGATGAGGAGTCTGAGTCAAAATCTGAGTCTGGAGAGTCAAGTTCGTCAGTCAACAGTCCAAAACCGATGGTTAAAAGGACTTATAGTAAAGAGTTTTTGTTATCAAAAGCAAATTTGAGTGATGAAACATTTGAAGTAGCATATACTTTAAATGATTCTGACAAGTTATACCCTGACAAAGAGTTTCCAATAAGAAGTGTTCGTTTTGACATGATCAAAAAGGTTTTCAAAATGACAGAAATCAATATTTCTGAAATAAAAGATTTAAATCTTAATGGAAAACCTAAAAAATACACTTCAAGAGTTCAACAACGTTTAAACAGGAAAAAAGGTTACAATTCTGGTTTTGGTTTTCAAAAGAAACCAAACCATAAGGGTAACTACAAAAAGAAAGGTCTTGGTTTTATTCTACCAGAAAATTATAAAAATGAGAAAAATTCTGAAACAAAAATAGAATTTGTTTCAGGTGGAAGTGCAGAAGAAGAACAGAAGAAACCGTTCTGGAGGCAATCAAACCAGGAGTTTCTTGCTGAGATGAAAAGAAAAGGAACTGGAGTTTTTCACAGAAAAGATACTCGAACCTGTTTCAAATGCAATGAAGCTGGTCACATTGCGTCAACTTGTTCTCAAATGACAAAACTAAAACAGGGAGTATCGGAAAAACTTAAAGGAAAAGTTGTCGATGTTGAACCACCAACTGAAAATTTCAAAACTTTTGAAAATTCGACTGATGAAGTTGGTGAGAGTTCAAAGAAAAATTTTTATAAAAAGAAAGCCAAAGATAACCAAATGTGGGTTGTTAAAAAGGTTGATGAGAAAATCGGCGATGATTCTGGTTCCACAAAGCCAGAAGAGCCACAGTTTGATGTCAAAGAAGAGAATTCAGTGTCTTCAGTGAATGATGATGATTTTCCATCACTGAAGATTGAAAAAGTTAAACAGAACGTTGGTAAGGTTGAAATCTCGGATCAATTTTACTCCGAGGAGAAAGAGTTTGATGTCGAGAAAACATTCACTGGAAATGTTAAGAAAATTTTTGGGAAAATGGTCGAGGGAAAGGCCAAGGGGTTAAAGATTTTTACGCTACAAAGAAAGCAACTTATAACCCAACTGAACAAGAGCTGAAAACACCCAAGGTTGGTCAGACTTGGGTGGAAATTCTTTTCCCTTGAAAAATCTGACTTGCCGGAGATCCTAAGTTTGTAATCGTGGATCAGGAATCGGCATCATTCTTGTTTAAAAAAGTTTTTGGTGAAAAATTTAAAATTGTTGAAATGTTTACAGGTGAAGGACTTTGCCGGAGCTTCCAGGTTGGTAAGTGTGAAGCAGGAATCGGCATTCTAGTTGGTAAAATGTTTAAGTGTAGATGTTTTATTCCTACACTTGATGCAGGTGATTGTGTTCCTACACCTGGAATAGGTTTGTTCTTACAAGTAGTACAAGTGATTCGTCAAGGTCATTAAGTTTAACTTGATGTAATCCTCGTTAAAATGGTTGAAAAACAATATGATGAATCACATCCCTTCAAGTGGTAAAACAAACTTATTTTCCGGAAAAATCATTTTGATTAAAACAAACTTAAGTGTTTTGAAATCATAATGAGAAAATGGTTTGTTGAAAGGGGGAGTTCTGATTGTTTATGCCAAGTGAATGGCGAATTGAGGCGATTCGATATCAGTTTGTCAACTTTCTGTATAGTTTGTTTTCAAATTTCTTTAAATGTGTTTGCATTTTAGGGGGAGTAGAAATTTCAGAAAATCCAAAAACATTTAGAAAATTTGAAAAAGCCAAAACCATGATAAAATCAAAGATGAGTTTTGTTGTGAAAAAGAGGAAATAATAGTACGTCAGTGGACTATCACAACATGCTAAAGATATGAAAAGAAAAATGTGATAAAAAATCTTACTGCAGATATGCCAGTAGGTTTTTGCACATTTAGTAAATTGTGACGTGATATAAACCTAAATTCAAACTTGCTTATTTCGTGGAGAACAATTTCTTGGATATATAGGTAACCCCTGAAATCTTGTTTGAAAGGTCCCTCTTTCTGAGATACTAGGTCTTTATACTCAGTGATATCTAGGGTATTATCCTGGGACTTCTGCTGAATGGAAATTCCGACCTAGTCCCCGTATAATACTTTCTGCAAATGCTTTGAAATATAAGCTCGCCGTCAGCAAATTGATGAAACAATAAAATTGATAATCATTGCTGTTGAAGAAAAGATCCTCTAAAGGGGACACACCTAAAGTCGAACCGTCATCTCTCTGCTGAACAGAAGTTCTGACCTGAGCTCTCACGGTTTCGCACCTAATCCCTTTACAGATATCATCTGTGGTATACTCACTTGTAAGACTGAATATTGGGATCTGGATACAGGAGTATATTCAAGTAGTGGGACACACGAATAAGTTTAAGTGCTTAAGACATTAATATCATATCTCGAAACAGTTGAACTTTGTGTGAAAATTTAAGTGGACCAATATACTGACAATCTAGGTGAATTGTTTAGAACTTAAAATGAAATGAAGCTTAACGGTGTTGGTGATATGTCTCAAAAAACTGATATGACCCTCTTACACAAACTCACAAAAATAGTGTCTGTAAATATTTCTTTACTGCATTTCATTTCGCTTATAAAAAATCCAAAAGGATTTTAGTGTGTTTTAGCATATATTTTTGAAAAATTCAAAAAGATTTTTGATAACTGATGTTGAAGCACTGATATTCAAAGTTCCAAGTGCTAAACATGATGACATTTTGGTGAAGGGAGTCTGTGTTTGAAAACAAATGTGTTTTAATCACTTTTACAAGTGGTTCATCATGAATATATGTTTAAGCTTGAGGGGGAGTCTGTATACCTAAATTTGAAATAGTTTAAATGTGTGTATTTACTTTGAGGTAGAGATTGTGCAGGTGTAAGTTTGAGCCAAGTGACGATCCTGAGCCAGATGAGAGCTAGGGTACGATCTTGAAACAGCATCAAAGAGTGTTTGAATATAGAAAAGCCAGGTTGATCGATCCTGAGAAGCTTGTGTTTAAAGAGCCAGTTTCTGATACCTGAGGACTCCATGGACAAAGTTTGAGCCAGGAAATGATCTTGAACCTATGAAAGCCAGACTACGATCCTGAAGCTGATGATGCTGATGAGCTTAAGAAATGCCAGCACATCGTTAGGGGGAGTCTGTAGATGCTGATTGAAAGAGTGAAGCCCAGAGACTGTTCAAGACTGAAGTTGCAAAGACTCGACACAGTAAGACTCGTCAACATCTGAGGGGGAGTTTGTTAGTGCATACATCTGTCGACTTCGTCTTGTATCGAGTCTTGTACTAGATAGTTTAGATCAGGGCACGTAGATCGGGAAAATAGCAGAAATAGGTGTCAATTAGTCTGATTCCGCTTGAAATGACACTTGGACATTTCAAGCGAAATCATAAGCTCTAATTCCGCTTGAATGGATATTGTGAGATTTCGCTTGAGTTGCTGATTCCGCTTGAGCATGTTCAAGCGAAATCAGGCAGCCTATATATATGTGTTGGAGCGAAATCAGTTGTAACAGTTGTTGAAATTCATACCGAGGTGCTGTCGGATTGAATTCTAATTGTACAAGCTGTAATATCAATCAAATCAGTGTTTAAAGTGAAGTACAAGCTGTATCTAAATCTGTTTCTTGGTTTCCGTACCTGAAACAGATCAAAACTCCTCTGAACGACTCGTTCGGGTCAGCTACACGATCCTACAAAAGGAATCCTAATGCATAAAGGAATTAAGCTAATTCGGGTCAGAACTGAAAGTCAAAGCAAAAGTCAAGCTTTTCCGACTTTCGGTTGCGAACCAAGCTTAAACTTAGAATTGTCGGGTTGAACATGTTTAGACCTGTTCTAATAATGTTTACCAAGTTATTAAAGTGATAAAACATGTTTTATAACCTCTACATTATCAGATTTGAATTTATTTAAAAACTGACCAGTTTGACTTTTTATTTTAATTACTTTGACCCGACAATTAACTAAGTAAACGTGGTAAGTAGGAAGTACCCTTTTGAGGGATTAACACCTACGTAGCCATATTCTCCTCCAACAATGGCTGGACCGTTTAGGTCTAAACCAAAAGTCAAAGCCGATTAGCGGCAACTTTGACTTTCGGCTTTTAAATGCTTAAAAACCGAACTAGAGTGGCTAAGGACACTTACATGAGTTCCTAGCTCGAAGATTAGACTAGGAGGAGCTTCCTTTTTTATCAGGAACCTCAGAGAAGTGAGAAGAGAAGTAATTTTGAAAGGTGCAAGTTCAAATGAAGGAGTAAGGCACCTATTTATAGTAAATCAAGGTGTTCCAAGATCATTCTAGGTGTATTGAGGCTCCCTCTGATCATCACGAGTGTCCTAGAGGTTTTTAAAAACCATTTACAAGCTCCAGGTATCGAAATCAAGCCGCATCTTGGTTTGATTGGGGAACAAGGCTGCATTACATGCAGCTGTCTATGTTTTTCGTTACTAGGCACTTGCTCGCGGCCCACAAAAGAAAAGGAGAGGGTTGTCGCGGCCCGCGACTCTCCTTCTTTCCGGTTAAACAAGTTTCCATTTTGGCAGTTTCAGTCCCTAGCTTATATAATTCATAATATCTTTCATTTTTGGCACTAATGGCCCCAAAAGTTAATTTTAACAAATCTTGGGAGCTATAGTAAACACCGTTATGCTCTTGTTCAGTTAAAAGGTCACCCGAAGACACTAGTATCTCTCGTTGATGCTTTTAACCCTTCTTCTTGAAATCTTGCACAACTATCATATAATGATACCGAAACCTTTTGAATTCATTAACACGCATTCTCGAGAGTACAATCGAACATTACAAAGCCCCGGGTTCGTTAAAAGGTCACTCATAGGTAAGAATTAATTTGTTGACACGTTTAACCCCTTTTTCTTATAATCTTACGTTTGTTTTCACAAATGGCTTCTCATGCTCAATAATTTACTCGTTTGAGAATACGAATGTCGTGTAAGGTCATACAGAGGCATAGTTTTAGAATGTTGACACTTTTAGTCCCTCCGCATACATCCTTTCATTGTTTGTCAACTTTAGTCCTTCTAAGTTAACCTTTTACGTGTTTAGGGTTTAGGACATGTGTCTTCACATTATTGGTTGAAATTTTACGAGGTGTTACACATATATATCGTGTTAAAACACCTAATACATCTAAAATAACTTATCAAATCATTTAAACATATTTCTTATGTTAATCACAAAATTACACACATAATGCGATTTTTGATCTACAAACGTCTAAACTTATCATTATTTCATATCATCATGAATTCACTTAGTAAATCACATTACATATACTCATATTTACATATCAACAAAATACACAAAATTCGCCCTTTGAACATCCCGTTCTTGCGTACGTTGAAATATGCGTATTTTACTGTTTCGGTACCATTTTTGTGCATCGGAAGTCACGTATGACCAACCAAACACCAAAATCATTTAATATAAGTTAAAATACTTATATTTATCATATGACATCAGTTTAAAATCAGATTTAAAATAGTTTTATAATAATCACTTAGAAAGCCGATTTTTACCGTTTTTAACGCATAGTTTCGTACCGAACTTTACCGTAACCATCCCAAATCATCAAGACTTGATATTTTAACACAATACATGTTATCTGCTGATTAAAAAAAATTAATCACATATATGCAGGTCTCATGGAAAGCAAAAAAATCATGCAAATATCACCCGATTTACCACTTTTCAAGCCTTAAGTACAACATGCAAAGCCACTAAGTTGTGACATAATTTTTATAATCTTAAAATACATCAGGTAACTTTATTTTACATGTTTATTTACTGATTTAAGTTGATGTTTAACATATCACAACAAATCCCTTTTATGATGATCATTAAACCATCCTACAAGTCTATGTACAAGTATTTTAAGCACATTTACTTGTCAATTATATCCAAGATTATCAAACCTTATTCTTTCATTTATTGTAACATATGACACATTTATAGCATCATCTTGTTCAATCATTTATCTATCATACATAAATCATCATCTCATGCATTTTAATCTAACATTCAAGAACATGCAACAACTTGTAAACTCATAAACCAATCATGGCGTTTTCGGCCATATGTATACTACCATACTCACATTATTTCAAATTAAACATCAAGTTTCATTCATCCTTTAAAAATCTTGCACATTTGCATATTACCTTGTTTATTCAAGAAACCATCTTTCAAGTATTTTAGCAAATAAAATTCAAAATACAAACACTTATACACACACATATCTTTCGGCCAACATCATCTATTCATAACTTCACATTTTTATTTTTATAAAAATTATTTGTTTGGTTTGATTTCAAGAATAGTGAAAATCCAAATAACCGAGAATCATGATCATCATCATCATCATCATCATCATCATCAAGAATGTTTTATAAGAAATAAAGTTTTATACCATTCTAGAACAAAGTGGGTTTTGGATGATGAGATTCTTGATGAAAAGAAGCTTATTCCTCTTTGAAATCACCTTTAAATCAACTTTAGATCTTCAAATCAGCCCGAAACTACCTTGAAATAGCCATTATCTTCAAGAAATGAGTTTGAAAAAGTGAAATGTGGGTGTTCTATGGAGGTTTCGACCGTGAGGTTGTTTAGAGAAGAAGATGATGATTTTTAAAAGTTTAATCTTGATATGTGAGTATAAGTGAAGTGTTGGGTAAAGTGTAATGATTAGGTGTTGTAAGAATGCAACACTTGGCATATATGTGTGTGTTGGTGAGCTTAAGTAGCCACCACCTTAGCCCCTCTCACACACTTTATCTCTCCTACAAACATAATACACACATATACATGCATAATACAGGTAATTAACTGATTACCGGGTATTTTATTTCGCGCTCTATCAAAGTTTTAAGGCGTTTAAAATTATTTTCAGTATTCTATAACAATAATCTCATCAAAATATTACTAAACTATATTTCATTAACCTAGACTGGTTGCGTCGTCCGCGTTTCACAGTACACGCACGGTATTGCGCAGTACGCGCTTAAATTCGCAAATCGATATTTTTAAGCGTTTTAACTAATTTTTCTTCACGAATATGATCAAAAATAGGGTTTTAATCATAACGGAATATTTTTCAGATTTTAACATTATCCAGACAGTCACCGACGTTCGTTTCGCATTTCGTTTGCTACGCGATAAGCGTTTAATCAATGTAATTTTTAGCAAAGTTTGAGTTTGTCAAACTTTCAAATACCTCAAATTAATGTCCTAAATAATAATTTAGTGCCTACATATACTCATAACACGTGTCATACCAGTACAGTGCTAGCTCAGAATAGCCGGGTGTCACAAAAGTGCATAAGTTTGCATTTTCGCGCATATCTTACGTTCTGAATACATCCTGGTCATCCAAAAATTTATTAATCATTATAACATTTTATTTTGTGATTGGCTTGATAAAATTCCATTCGTCGCCTAATTTGAATTGTTTTTCACGTCCATTCGTGTTTCGTCGTAATTAACCGAATAACGTGATCGTACGACCAAACGAACCGACATCCGGCACATTTTCAAGCATGTTTCATGTCCCTTATGTTTAGGCATCATTGTAGAGCCTTGAAAATGGCTTAACAGGCTTTAATCGAGTCAGAATGGGCCTAAATAACATGCAGGGACCAAAACTGCAACTTTTCAAACTATTGTTGAACTGCACAGCGGTCGCGGGCCGCGTAGTATGAGCTTGGCTCGTACGCGGGGCGCGAGCGACCCCCAAATCAGCAGATTGTTGTTTACAGCCATTTCCAGCTGTTCCCTGGGTTTGCAAATGGTATTTGTCAGTCTATGGGCTTGTTTTAGGGTGCCCATGGTATTCTAAATCAGGGGGTGCACATGTAAGGCCAAGATCGAAGCACATTTATCGATGAACGATCCTAACGGTGACTCGAAAACTATATAAACCCCATGATTTTTCATTTGCAACTCACACTTTGATCTGATTTCTCTAAGTTGAAGCCTAAAAACCTTCATACCTGAGAAATTTTGGATCAAATCTCCTTTGCTTGGACCTCTTGTAAGCTTCTTTCGTTCTTTTATGTGTTTTTAAGCATGAAAGTCAAACAGTGTTTGACTTTCTGCTTTGACCAGTCAATGGTCAACATGAAGTTCGTTTGAACTTTGCAATGTGAGCGTAATCACGATGGTCATAGTCCTTTGTGACTATACCTACTGATTACCACATTGATTAGGCGTAGTGACGAGTCAGAGTTTCGGTCAAAATGCGTATTCTTGCGTATTTTGCAACCAAACTATTCTTGGGTATCAAAACCCTTTGTTTTGATATCAAACTTGTTTTCAAACTTCGTTAGACATGTTTTAACATGTTTAACTCGTCACTTTAGGTTTAGTACTTATATAGGGTCGTAAGATAAGCGGTCTAAACAACCGCTTAGACTTTCGAACCCGACCCGTTTGGTCGAACGTTAGGATCCGACCAAACACATTGTGTGACCATAGTTGTATAGGGAATAACCTTCCGAGGTTATACCTTATGGTCACTTAGTCTATTTAGTTGTATGATAGGAAATTATATGCCTTAGGAAAAATGACCAAAATGCCCTTTTTTACGCCAAATTTCATTTTAAGCATATGTAAAATAAATTTTGACATCTAAACTGATTAGGAAACATTATTAGACATGTTAAGGCATATATTACTTGTCATAGGACTAGTTAGGCGGTCCGAACGCGTTTTACGCGAACGACGCGTTAAAGTAGCGTAAGCTACCTAATCAAGTCGTAATGGGTCGAAAGCACTTAGGATAAGTTCTGATTTAGAATGTAGACTTTGTTAAACCATATTACATGAGTTCCTATATTCGTTTGGTTTACGAACCCTCATTTTATCCAATCTTCCGATTTAGGTCCGGTTTATTAACGTAATTACCTATATTAGGTGCCGATTGATTCCGAGATCTTTCTAGCATTGCTTGGTTGTTATCTAAAGACTATTGAGCTATCTCAAGTGAGTACATAGTCCCCTATTTTACTGTTTTTCAACCTTTTTGGGGTGAAACACATGTACCTACTTGTTACGTTCGTGCTTTTTCATGCCTTCATAACATATACTTGCTATGTTCATTAGTACGCATATAGTACATGATTTCCATTATGTTTTGCTATGTATGTTCACTTAGCATGATAGTACATTGATTTACATTTGCATTTATGTTGCATATGTTCACTCAGCATATGGACACATTGATTTACATCTCTACTTTGTATGTTCACTTAGCATACTAGGTACATTGTTTTCATAAAACATGCTTACATTTGGTATGACATTTGGTATGACATTTGGTTTGTTTAACGAACTAAAATACGTTCATTAACATTAGTTACGCCGCTCGGTAGTAAGTAGTGGTACCATAGGACTTGATAACTCCCACTGAAATCGTAGGTTTGTTTATATGTAAGGAATGACTGAATCCGAAAACATTTTTGATAACCTTTGATTTATTCTAAGGTTATCCAACAGTCTCAAGGCTTGAATATATATACGTTTAACATTACCACATAAGTGTTTGTATCAGTATACATGGATTTTTACAAAACATATCTTTGGTTTAAACTGTGTTTTATATCAATTACATTGTTTTGTACTTCTTCTTTTAGGGTTGAGTAAATACTTTTATTCACTATACATCACATTTGTTTACACATAAACATATCAACATTGTTTGAACATTACATTTTGGTGGTTTGTTTGGGTAAGTGATTTACATAACAAGGCGATGTGTAATATGATAAAAGCATGGTGGATACGCCGCTGGTACTTCCTATATATAAGTGCTTTTATGATATTACATATCGTAGCGTTATTTAAACCATTTCAATTTAGACATGTTACATTTTACACAAATAACATACCTTCACATAAACATTGTTTTACAAACAACTTGTTTAATACAAACTCATCTTACTATTTAACTACACATCTTTCTTTTATATATCATCTGATTTTCTTATAACTTTCTAAATGATTTATAAAAGTAAACACTTAACAAAATTCATGACTAACTTTTTATCAAACATTTCTTTAAACTTAAGTCATGAATCCTATTTTAATAAAACTTATGTATCTCACAGGCATTTTTATGCTGACGTACCTATTTTCATATGTGTTTTCAGGAGCTGGTACATAGGATTGGGCAGGACACACTTAGGCGGACCTGTGCCTTAGTGACATAAAATAAAGCTAGATTAGTTTAACTTTTGTTATGTACTCTTTGTTTCTTGTGTTAAGACAATTTATCCCCCATTTGTTAATAAATAAACATAACTTTGATTACCATGGTTGTGAAACAATAATTCTATTGCTACACTCCCCGATGTTTCTGCTGCGGTTTGTTGTTTTACGCGGTCGGGGTGTGACAGAAGAGTTGGTATCGGAGCCAATGGATGTAGGGAATTAGGTTATTAGTAATGCTTTGACCTAGACTATAACATTTCTAGGACCCTAACACAAGTTAGCTTGTGTTTAAATCTTAAAACACTGCCGTCACCTTTCTTTAGGTGATTACCAAAACAAGAACACAATTTTCCAAAACGATTTTTGAAAATCAATCATCTGTTTTTAAATGATTTGTTATAAGGTTTTGAACCCTTCAATTTTTCAAAATGATTTTGAAAATTTAATCATCCGTTTCTGAATGATTCTTTTGGGCCTTGTGCCTTCCAAGTTTTCAAAATCTCGTTAAAGTTTTGGGTCTAAATAATGTGAACACGTTCAATCTGGAAGGGTGGGTGCCTGTACATCGAGTTTTCTGTCAAGGCTAGAGTGTTCGTACAAATACACATAATCGGACCAGTCACTCTTACCTGGGAACTCTTGGGGTGAGTGTCCACTTATAGGCTAAAGCATGTCTTCGCGATACATTATTTTTGACCCATTTACTTTGATTAGTCACTGTGTGTCGTTTGTTTGCTTTGTGATACGAACGAATGACCACCATCTTTGCTTTTGTCGATTTTTGTATCATCTCATTCTTTTCATCTAATCATCTCACTCGCTTTCTCTCATGTTTCCTCTTTTAGAATGCCTCCTTGACGCGAAAATCCGATACCTAATGCCAAAATGGCAGCAATCATTGCACAACAAATGGCTGCTGTACTCCCAGACATTGTTGCTCAAGTTAACCAAGCCAACAATAACCAAAATGCTCCATGCAACTTCAAAAGTTTCAATTCGGCTAAACCACCCAAGTTTAGCGGTTCAGAGGGAGCAACTGGGCTCCTACAGTGGTTTAGGAGCATCGAGAGTACGTTTCGTCATGTTCAGTGTCCTGATAATCGCAAAGTCGAGTTTGCCTCTAGTGTGTTTCAAAAGAGGGCTCTTACTTGGTGGAACGAGGTAATGAGAGACCGTGGTGCTGAGGTTGCTTTAGCACAAACCTGGGCAGAGCTTGGGGCTCTTATGATGAGGGAATTCTATGCCGTCATGAACAAAGGGCGTTAGAAAGGGAGTTTGATGACTTGAAGCAGGATAGTGGTGAACACCGGGCTTATACTGATAGGTATGAAGAGTTGAGTTTGCTATGCCCTACAATGGTTACCCCACTTGAGAAAGCTATCAAAAGGTATGTCGATGGTTTACCTGACCCCGTGCAAGACATCGTCACTGGTAGTAACCCTACCACAGTTCGTCAGGCAATCGAGTTAGCTGCGACTTTGACTGAGTCGCAGATCAGAAAGGGTAAGCTTCATAGGAAGGGTAACAAGGATAAGAAACAGTCGCCTGACAAGGGTGAAAACAAGAAGGGTAAGAAGGGTCTACGAAGAAGTCTAGAAAGCGCAAGGCTTCCCAAAACTTCGCTGTTACTGCACAGGCCAACCAAGCTGCTCCAAATTAGCCTACACAACCACCTGCCTAGAAACCATACCTTGGCAATGCACCTCTGTGCAACAGGTGTAACGGTCATCACCAGCCACACATTCAATGCCATTATAGTACTAATTGTGGAAAATCTGGTCATCTTATCGCTACATGTCGTCTTCTAGCTAATCAGAATCAAGCAGCTCAGAACCCAGCTCAGCGAGCTGCTCAGCCACCTGCTCAACAACAGGCTCAAGCTGCATGACCTCACTACCCGCCTGGTTCTTGCTATAACTGTGGGGATCTGACCCACTACAGAAACCAGTGTCCAAGGTTAGAAAATGCGAATCAGGCTCAGGCTCATGGACGAGTCTTCAACATGAATGCTAATGAGGCGCGAGCAGACAATGAGGTGGTCAACAGTACGTTCTTTGTTAACAATCAGTCTGCTTCTGTTCTTTTTGATTCAGGTGCCGATAAGAGTTTTGTGTCATTGTCTTTTGAGCCCTTGCTTTGCATGACTAGAACGAAACTAGGAAAGCCCTTGACAGTAGAAGTTGCTAGTGGTGATCTCGATTCTGTTCTACGTAACTGCTAGTTAAACCTTAACAACCATCTTTTTCCTATTGACCTCACACCGATGCAACAGCTTCGACATTATAGTAGGAATGGATTGGTTAGCCAAGCATCACGCAGAGGTAGTTTGTTTTGAGAAGATTGTTCGTGTGCCTCTTTCGTCTGGTAAGATCTTAGAGGTTCGTGGTGAGAAACCTGCTAGTAGCCTCAAACTCATGTCTTGTACTCAGGCTCGGAAGTATCTGTGAAAGAACTATGTGGCCTTCTTGGCACATGTTATAGCAGATAAAGGCAAAGGTAAGTCTATTCAAGATATCCCTGTTGTTCGGGATTATTCTGAAGTGTTTCCTGAAGAATTACCTGGTTTACCCCCAGCACGCCAAGTCGAGTTCCGTATTGATCTTGTACCTGGTGCAAATCCTATTGCTAGACCTCCGTATCATCTTGCACCGTCCGAGATGCATAAGTTATCTAAGCAGCTTCAGGAGCTTTCTGACAAAGGTTTTATCCGTCCTAGCTTTTCACCTTGGGGTGCTCTCGCTCATTTTGTCAAGAAGAAGGATGGATCTTTCAGAATGTGTATCGATTATCGTGAGCTTAACAAGCTTACTATCAAGAATCGATATCCCCTACCTCGCATTGATGATCTCTTTGATCAGTTATAGGGTGCTACTTGTTTTTCAAAGATTGATCTACGTTCTGGGTATCATCAACTTCGTGTACATGAAGAAGATATTCCTAAGACTACTTTCTGCACTCGATATGGGCATTATGAGTTCACTGTTATGCCACTCGGTTTGACTAATGCTCCTGCTGTTTTCATGGACTTGATGAATAGGGTTTGTAAGCCTTATTTGGATAAGTTCATCATCGTTTTCATTGATGACATCTTGATTTATTCTAAGACGCAAGCAGACCATGAGCACCATCTTCGACTTATGATGCGTGTGTAGTGTAATATTATTTTGATGAGTATTTAAGCCCCTTTTTACACTTTTAGCCAAGTTTTAAATTTATAAAACACGATATTCACTAACACTAAACACACATATGGGCAAGTGCACCCATCGTGGACGTAGTATAGTGTTGGTAAGATACCGAGGTCGTCCAAGGACACAAGAGCTTTTAATACCGGTTTATCCTCAACGTCTAATCAAATCAAAAAGGTTGGAGAAATGTTTTTAAACTAAGAAAATAAAAACTAACTAAATGCTGAAAAATAAAAATAAAATAAAAACAGATAGACAAGATGAATCACTTGGATCCGACATGTGTATTAGTATAACCTTTGATTATTTTTGCACTTTTGCACTTGTTTAAGAGATTATCTTAGTTATTGTAGTAGGCCCCTCTTTTAAAGGCGACGTTACCCTCAACCCAGTAGTTTGAGTCAGCAAGGATACAATCCTAAAGGGTCGGATTATTGAAAGATAATGAATTAAGTTATTAATGCAAATTGTGGTAGGCCCCGCTTTTGGCGGTGACGTTACACTCGGCTAAGTAGTCTGAGTCAGCAGGGATACAGTCCTAAATAGCCGGGTTATAGTATTAATAGTAGTTAACTTATGAGGGGGTCAAAGAGTTTGGATCCCCGCCATCCAATACCTATGGGCATTGAAGGAGATCCTACTAAATTTGACCCAGGTCCCAAGCAGGACCTCTAAAAGCTAAACAAGGGCAAGACCCTTACCAAACCGTTCCCTTAACCCCCGACCAGGTAGCCAACATACCTCCATATAGACCGTGGAGATATGAATGGTGAAAATCTTTTATTTTATATAGACAGTAAAATAATGCCAAGACACCACGGACAAACGATAAGGAAAGATCACCTTCAACATAAGTAACTAGTTATTAAAGTCATTAATACAAAACCAAATAAAAAGTGCAAAAGATTAAAAATAAAAAGTATTATACTAAACACTTGTCTTCACCAAGTGATGTAAGAGACTTAGGCAAACATGGCCTTGATTGTCAAGAACTCTTACGATCAATCTTGGATCCCGAGACGACTCACACACTCTACGATGGACAATGGATGATGGTGGTGGATGATGGTGTTATGGTGGTGGTGGGTGGTGGATGAGGTGTGAGAGAGGTGGTGTGCCAAGGGATGAGAGAAAATGAAGCCAAGCTCCTCTATTTATAGGCTGAACAGAAGGCTGGACACGGCCCCGTGTCCGCTGGACACGGCCCCGTGTCCGTCTGACATTCTCTCACTTCATTAATTGTAATTGCGAATTACAATTAATGCGCCTGCTGTACTTTCACCATGCCCCCGTGCCCGCTGGACACGGCCCCGTGGTGGGCAATGGAAGCTTCTACTGGTTTGTCTTTTCTGCTGCTTCCTGGGCACGCCCCCGTGTTCGCTGGACACGGGGCGTGTTCAGACTCTGTTTCTTCTCCTTTGCTTTGGGAGGTGCCGTTGAGGGTCCGGGCAGTCTACTTTTGTTCCTTTTCTTGTATTTATGGTAGAATTAGTTGTCTTTTTGCTTCTTTTGTGATTTTGAGCTCATTTCATCCTGAAAATACAAAAGGAAGACAAAAACACTCTTTTTCCAACATTAGCACTTAAAAAGGGTTAGTTTTATGCCTTAATTGATGTGATTTATATGTTGCATTTTACACACATCAAATACCCCCACACTTGAACTTTTGCTTGTGCTCAAGCAAAACTCTTTAAATGTGGCTTACACTCCCAAATGGAATAGGTAGAAGAGAAGTTTTTTAGCTTGTCCTAGAGTGTCGGGAATCCAAGGTTTTTATAGGTTTTATTTTTATTTATTTACAATCCTATTCGTTATGATTTATTTTGAACTTTTCATAAGATGAATTACTTATTTAGGCATAGCATGCCTTATTAAAATTCCATTTATATACAAGTTCACATACCTCACGGGAGATCACTCAACACTCGGCCGAAGGTGTATATTTTTAGTGAATCACTCGAGAGCGGCATGGAACTTACGCCTTCCATAGGCTTGCCAAGCAATCAATCCTCCTCCTTTTTAACTTTTTACCTTTGTAAATATCAAGAGGACTTTTGGGGTGAAGGGTTAGGCTTGGGTTAAAGGTGGGTGGTTGGTTAGTGGTTAGTAAAAAGGGCGAAAATCGTAACAAGCGTCGGTTTTCGTGAAGTACCTTGTTTTTAGTGACTTTTTTTTTTATTTTGAAGTATTTCTCCAAACAAGCTTTTATAGCTTTTGTTTGTTTTTGACTTCATCATCATTTATTTATTTATTTTTTTTATTTTTTTATTTTTTTTTCATCGTCACATAAAAAGGTGAGTTTACGAAAAAACGAGCTTGTTACTAAAATAAATGGTGAAAAAAATAAAAAGGTTTTTGGTGGGTAAAAAGGGTTTTGGGGTAATGAAATGAAAGGTTTAGGCTCAAAGGGGCTATCTAGGGGGATTTTGGGTAGGTAAAAAAATGAAAAATAATGGTTTTGAAAGAAAATGGTTAGTCCTAATGCCTCCATCATTTACTTACTTGGGTTTAAGTTGGTAAGGACCGGGAATGTATCGTCGTGGGAAGTTCTAGATTTGTAAGAACCGAGCGGCTATTCACACAAGAAACGAAAAATGAGCATTTAATCTAAATATGTGTATTTTTATGCTCAATAAAGGCTCAAAACTCACTTTTGTGGGAATGGGTTTTTAATGTGACCAAGTATATATAATCGAATTTTTAACTAAGCTTGTCATGCCGTTTCATAATTTTCTTATGTTGGTTCTTTTTATCATGACGCTATCGGTTGTAAACTTGTAAAAATATAACCTTTTTAGAACTTGTTATTCCCATCTTAAACTAAGACAAGTAAATAAAAAAATGAAAAAGTTTTTGAAAAAATTTGGGGTGTTTAGCGGTTCCAATAGAGTTTTGTGTAAGGCTTGTGTTTAGGATTTTGCAAAATTTCAAGGTTTTAGCATCCCCCCCACACTTAAATTACACATTGTCCTCAATGTGTCCAAAAATAAAGTTTTTGGTTGATTAGAATGTGTAAAAGTGGGTTAAAAAGCAAAGATTTATGTTACTGGCATCCTGGACACGGCCCCGTGTTGACCGGGCACGGCCCCGTGGTCAAGTGCCAGTAACAAAAATTACAGAATTGAAACAGAAGCCTGGACACGGGGGCGTGTCCGCTGAACACGGCCCGTGTCCAGTTACCTGAACTGGGTGATTTTCTGCAGGGGGTTCAGCACGGGGCCGTGTTGGTTGGGCACGGCCCGTGTTGAGCCTTCTGTGATGGAGATTTTTGTCGGGTTGCCCTGTTCTTCGTGCATGGTTCCATTTTTCTCGTTCCCTTTTTCATCCATTACCACCATGAGTGTGTTTTATTCTGTAAAAACTAAAAGATTAAACTAAATTAAGGATAGTTCCGCGGAATGCCTCCGTGGTGCGCCACGTTTATAAGGGTCCTTGGCTAGACCCGATTTGAGGCTATATATCTTCTGAGTGGGATGCCTTGCTTCCCATGTTACACCGTCGGAGAGCAGCATCCAAGCTTGAATCAATAACCTTCATGTAGTTTACTGGGTCGTCGTCCTCTATTCTTTTCCCAACTTCGAACTTCACTTCATCATCCCCATACCTCAAAGTGAGTGTCCCGTCATTCATGTCTACCACCGCTTGTGCTGTGGCAAGGAAGGGTCTCCCTAGTATAAGGGGGACCTCGGTGTCTTCCTCCATATCGAGTATGACAAAGTCAACTGGATAAACGAATCTGCTTACCCTTACCAAGACATTCTCGATGACACCTTGTGGGAACTTGACGGATCGATCAGCGAGTTGTATGCTTATCTTTGTAGGGCTCGTGGTTCCCAAGCCAAGCCTTTTGAACATTGATGAGGGCATGAGGTTAATGCTAGCCTAGGTCGGCTAAGGCATTGCGAACGGGCGATTCCCCTATTGAGCATGGAATCGTGAAACTTCCGGGATCGATTTTCTTTTGGGGTAGTTTTTTTAGTACGAGGGCAGAGCATTCTTCGCCTAAATTAACTAATTGCAAATTTTCAATTTTCTTTTTATGTGTAAGGAAGTCCCTCATAAATTTAGAGTATTTGGGCATTTGGGTTAGGACTTCGATAAAAGGAATATTGACATGCAATTGTTTTAACAGACTTTCGAATTTTGCGAATTGCTCATTGGTCTTTTGACGAATTAATCTACCGGGGTACGGAACTCGAGGAGCCTTGGTAGGCTCTGGTGATGGAGGAGAGTTCTTTTCCTGCAGAGGTGTTGGCATTGTTTCTTCCGTAGGTGTCGGTACTTCTGCAGGCCCTACGGTGCGGTTTCGTAGTGTGATGAGGTGAACTTGCGCCTTTGGGTTTGTTTCGGTATTGCTAGGTAATGCGCCTTGCGGTCTCTCGGAAAAGTTTTGAGCTATTTGATTTATTTGTTTTTCTATGTTTTGAATGCTAGCTTGTTGATTCCTAAAATTAGACTCTAATTGTAGAAATCTTTCCGAGTTTTTCTTATCAGTGTCAGAGACAAGGCGAGATATAGTATCTTCGAGCCTTTCTCGTCCACCTTGTTGTTGAGTGAAATTTTGTGACTCATTTCTTGATTGCTGAAAGTTTGTTCGTTGGGTTTGTTGGTTACTACTATTGCCAGGTTCCCTCTAACCAAGGTTTGGGTGGTTTCGCCATCCTTGGTTGTAAGTTCCCGTTGGAGGACCCGGCGGCCTAGGTCTATTATCAATGTAGTTTACCATTTCTTGTTGATCGTCCGTTTCTTTCATGCAACTCCAATTTTCATGTGACCCACCACACCCTTCACAAGCCATAACCGAGACTGTTTTTGTCATTTCTAACTTTTTTATTTTCGAAGAAAGGGCCTCGATTTGGGCTTGTAAAGAAGTGCTTTCGTCGATTTTATGGGCGCCCGGGGCGATAGACTTATTTCCCCGGGGGGTGTGCCATTGAAAATTGGTTTGAGCAATTTCCTCAATCTGATTATATATTTCATGTGGGCGTCGGTTACCTAGAAGTCCCCCGGAGCTAGAATCAAGTGTCTGCCTAGTGTGTGGCAACAATCCATTGTAGAAAGTGGACACTTGTTGCCATATTGCGAGGCCGTGATGGGGACACTTGCGTAATAGCTCCTTGAACCTTTCCCAAGTTTCATATAAGGATTCCCCGTCCTCTTGTGAGTATGTATTAATTTCAGCCATTAATTTAGCAGTTTTAGCAGGAGGGAAATACTTATATAGAAATTTTTGGGCTTGTTCATCCCAGGTGTTTACCGAACCAGCTGGGAGGGCGTTGAGCCAAGCTTTCGCTCGGTCTTTTAGTGAGAATGGAAACATACGGAGGCGGATGGCGTCGTTTGATGCTCCATTGATCCGAAAGATATCACATATTTCTAAGAAATTAGTTATATGTAGATGGGGATCCTCGTCCGCAAGCCCGTGGAAGGTTGCGGAGTTTTGGAGCATTTGTATCAAATGCGGTCGAAGCTCGAAGTTATTGGCTTCGACATTCGGAGCATTGATAGCGGTGCCTAGATTACCTACGGTGGGCCGTAGATAATCCATAAGGGTGCGTTGGTCCGCCATTGAAGGTGGATCACCCGAAACCTTCTCTTGATTTTTGGCTTTTAACCTTTTTCTGAGAAAGCGTTCGGGTTCTTCTAATGGTTCTTTTATGTCTTTATTGGAACTGGAGCTCATACACTATGTGAGGTTGGCGTCGGGTTCCAAGTCCTGCAATAAAAACAGAAAAGAATGTTGGTCAGAAGGTTCACCACGGCCCCGTGTTGAGCGAACACGGCCCCGTGGTCGGAATTACAGTGATTGTTTTTCAGATCCCAGTTACTGGAAGTTGGACACGGCCCCGTGTTGCACCGGCACGGCCCCGTGGTCAGCCTTCTGTAACTTGAAAAACAAAAACTGCCAGTAATGATGCTGAGCACGGCCCGTGTCCGACCAGGCACGGCCCCGTGCTGAGCTCTGTAGAAGCTGAAAAACTAAAAAAAAACTCCTAAAAAATTAAAGAAAAATAAAAATATGATTAGGCCGCTGATTCCTAACTTTCTTAAAATCCTTGTGTCCCCGGCAACGGCGCCAAAAACTTGATGCGTGTGTAGTGTAATATTATTTTGATGAGTATTTAAGCCCCTTTTTACACTTTTAGCCAAGTTTTAAATTTATAAAACACGATATTCACTAACGCTAAACACACATATGGGCAAGTGCACCCATCGTGGACGTAGTATAGTGTTGGTAAGATACCGAGGTCGTCCAAGGACACAAGAGCTTTTAATACCGGTTTATCCTCAACGTCTAATCAAATAAAAAAGGTTGGAGAAATGTTTTTAAACTAAGAAAATAAAAACTAACTAAATGCTGAAAAATAAAAATAAAATAAAAACAGATAGACAAGATGAATCACTTGGATCCGACATGTGTATTAGTATAACCTTTGATTATTTTTGCACTTTTGTACTTGTTTAAGAGATTATCTTAGTTGTTGTAGTAGGCCCCTCTTTTGAAGGCGACGTTACCCTCAACCCAGTAGTTTGAGTCAGCAAGGATACAATCCTAAAGGGTCGGATTATTGAAAGATAATGAATTAAGTTATTAATGCAAATTGTGGTAGGCCCCGCTTTTGGCGGTGACGTTACACTCGGCTAAGTAGTCTGAGTCAGCAGGGATACAGTCCTAAATAGCCGGGTTATAGTATTAATAGTAGTTAACTTATGAGGTGGTCAAAGAGTTTGGATCCCCGCCATCCAATACCTATGGGCATTGAAGGAGATCCTACTAAATTTGACCCAGGTCCCAAGCAGGACCTCTAAACGCTGAACAAGGGCAAGACCCTTACCAAACTGTTCCCTTAACCCCCGACCAGGTAGCCAACATACCTCCATATAGACCGTGGAGATTTTAATGGTGAAAATCTTTTATTTTATATAGACAGTAAAATAATGCCAAGACACCACGGACAAACGATAAGGAAAGATCACCTTCAACATAAGTAACTAGTTATTAAAGTCATTAATACAAAACCAAATAAAAAGTGCAAAAGATTAAAAATAAAAAGTATTATACTAAACACTTGTCTTCACCAAGTGATGTAAGAGACTTAGGCAAACATGGCCTTGATTGTCAAGAACTCTTACGATCAATCTTGGATCCCGAGACGACTCACACACTCTACGATGGACAATGGATGATGGTGGTGGATGATGGTGTTATGGTGGTGGTGGGTGGTGGATGAGGTGTGAGAGAGGTGGTGTGCCAAGGGATGAGAGAAAATGAAGCCAAGCTCCTCTATTTATAGGCTGAACAGAAGGCTGGACACGGCCCCGTGTCCGCTGGACACGGCCCCGTGTCCGTCTGACATTCTCTCACTTCATTAATTGTAATTGCGAATTACAATTAATGCGCCTGCTGTACTTTCACCACGCCCCCGTGCCCGCTGGACACGGCCCCGTGGTGGGCAATGGAAGCTTCTACTGGTTTGTCTTTTCTCCTGCTTCCTGGGCACGCCCCCGTGTTCGCTGGACACGGGGCGTGTTCAGACTCTGTTTCTTCTCCTTTGCTTTGGGAGGTGCCGTTGAGGGTCCGGGCAGTCTACTTTTGTTCCTTTTCTTGTATTTATGGTAGAATTAGTTGTCTTTTTGCTTCTTTTGTGATTTTGAGCTCATTTCATCCTGAAAATACAAAAGGAAGACAAAAACACTCTTTTTCCAACATTAGCACTTAAAAAGGGTTAGTTTTATGCCTTAATTGATGTGATTTATATGTTGCATTTTACACACATCAACTTACTTTGGAACTCCTAAAGAAAGAGCAACTTTTCGCCAAATTCTCTAAATGTGAATTTTGGCTTAAGGAAGTTCAATTTTTGGGGCACATCGTCAACAAACAAGGTATCCATGTAGATCCCTCCAAGATCAGTGCGATTAAGGATTCGGATACACCTACTACTCCTACCGAAATTCGTTCTTTTCTCGGTCTTGCGGGTTATTACCGCCGCTTCATCGAAAACTTCTCAAAGATTGCAGTTCCCCTAACTGCTCTAACTCAGAAGAACAAACCCTTCGAATGGGGATCCATGCAAGAAGAAGCGTTTCAGACCTTGAAGCAGAAGCTTTGTGATGCGCCTATTCTATCTTTGCCTGAGGGCAATGATGATTTTGTCGTGTATTATGATGCATCAAACTTGGGTTTTGGCTGTGTTCTCATGCAAAGGAATAAGGTCATAGCTTATGCATCGAGGCAGTTAAAAATACATGAGAAGAACTACACAACTCATGATCTTGAGTTAGGTGCAGTTGTATTCGCTCTCCAAATCTGGAGACACTATTTATATGGTACAAAATGTGTGGTTTTCACTGACCACAAAAGTCTTCAGCACATCTTCAATCAGAAAGAACTCAACATGAGGCAACGACGTTGGGTTGAACTTCTAAACGACTACGATTGCGAAATTCGCTACCATCCTGGTAAGGCAAATGTCGTGGCTGACGCATTGAGTCGTAAAGAACGTGTCAAGCTTCACTATGTCAAAGTTCGATCTGATATTCAAACCCGCATCTCTCAGGCTCAACATACTTGTGTTTCATGGACCGTTTGTGGGTCCCAAGTCAAGACAATCTTCGCACCTTGCTTATGGATGAAGCTCATAAGCCTCGTTATTCTATTCATCCAGGTGTAGATAAAATGTATAAGGATCTTCGTACATAGTATTGGTGGCCTGGTATAAAGAAAGACATTGCCTTATACGTATCAAAATGCCTTACTAGTCTTAAGGTTAAAGCTGAACATCAACATCCCTCTGGTTTATTGGAGCAACCAGAGATTCCAATTTGGAAATGGGAAAACATTGCAATGGATCTAATTACCAAACTTTCGCGCACTAAGAGAGGTCATGACGCCATCTGGGTAGTTGTTGATCGTCTTACAAAGTCAGTGCATTTCTTGCCAATCCGTGAGGATTTATCTGCTGACAAGCTTGCTAAAATTTATGTAGATGAAATTGTATCTAGACATGGTGTTCCTTTGAACATTATTTCTGACAGAGATGCTCGATTCTCGTCTCGTTTTTGGAGAACCATGCAATCTGCTATGGGAACCCAACTTAATTTGAGCACAGCTTATCATCCGCAATCAGGTGGCCAATCTGAAAGAACAATCCAGACTTTGGAGGATACGCTTAGAGCTTGTGTGATCGATTTTGGTGGTAGTTGGGATTCGTATCTTCCGTTAATTGAATTCTCCTACAAAAATAGTTATCACTCCAGCATCAACATGGCTCCTTTCGAAGCTCTCTATAGTCGAAAATGTCGTTCACCAGTCTACAGGAATGAGATCGTAGAGGCTCAGCTTACTGGACCTGACCTCATTCTAGAGACAACAAATAAGGTTAAGAAAGTTCGCGATAACCTTCAGACAGCTCGAAGCCGTCAAAAGAGTTACGCGGATCAACGACGCAAGCCCTTGGAATTTCAAGTCGGTGATCAAGTATTACTAAAGGTTTCACCTTGGAAAGGTGTAATCAGATTTGGAAAGGTAGGAAAACTTTCACCTAGATATGTTGGACCATTCAAGATCGTCGAAAGAATCGGTAAGGTAGCCTACAGACTTGAGTTACCTCCTGAACTTGGAAATGTTCATCCAACCTTTCACGTGTCCAATCTCAAGAAGTGTTTAGCTGACGAGAACCACCAAATACCACTTGACGAAATTCGTGTTGACGACACGATGCATTTTGTTGAGAAACCTGTGGAAATCATGGATCGTGAAGTCAAATGGCTCAAACGTAAGCGCATTCCACTTGTCAAAGTTCGCTGGGAATCTAAACGTGGACCAGAATTTACTTGGGAACGTGAAGATCAAATGAAGGCGAAATATCCACGTCTTTTCTCACAAGTTTCCTCTAAATAAAATTTCAGGACGAAATTTCCTCAAGTAGGGGAGACTGTGACACCTGTGCTTGTAATCATTGTAAACAATTCAGTTATCAATGAAACAATGTTATTTGATCCCAATATTTGTTTGTTTATGTTTGACATTTTGCATGTTTTGATTTTTGTTCAAGTTCAAAATCTATATCGCTTTCTAGAGAGTTATACGCAAACCGATGCGTAAACGTAATCAGTTTAATGCGACAAACACTCCGGAACATCAATTAATGCTTAACATACCTTAAATAACCTTTACAAAACTTAGAAATAAGTTTTGAAGGCTTTGGTATGGCAAAATCAAGTTTATTCACTTACAGGGACTAATTTTGACAAACTGCGAAAGTATGCCGATTTGTACTGTAACGAACATTCCGGAACCTGATCATAAGTTAAACATACCCTAAATATCCTTTACATAGCTTAGAAATAGGCTTTGAGTGGTTCAGTGTGCTAAAATACACTTTTAGATCAAACAGGGACTAAAAGCATCAAAAAGTGCATAAGTTTGCATTTTCGCGCATATCTTACGTTCTGAATACATCTGGGCATCGAAAAATTTATGTAATCATTAAAATATTTTATTTTAGTGATTGGCATGATAAAATTCCATTCTTCGCGTAATGTGGATCGTTTTTCACGTCCTTTCTTGTTTCGTCGTAATTAACCGAATAACGTGATCGTACGACCAAACGAACCGACATCCGGCACATTTTCAAGCATGTTTGGTGTCCCTTATGTTTAGGCATCATTGTAGAGCCTTGAAAATGGCTTAACAGGCTTTAATCGAGTCAGAATGGGCCTAAATAACATGCAGGGACCAAAACTGCAAATTTTCAAACTGTTGTTGAACTGCACAGCGGTCGCGGGCCGCGTAGTATGAGCTTGGCTCGTACGCGGGGCGCGAGCGACCCCCAAATCAGCAGATTGTTGTTTACAGCCATTTCCAGCTGTTCCCTGGGTTTGCAAATGGTATTTGTAAGTCTATGGGCTTGTTTTAGGGTGCCCAAGGTATTCTAAATCAGGAGGTGCACATGTAAGACCAAGATCGAAGCACGTTTATCGATGAACGATCCTAACGGTGACCCAAAAACTATATAAACCCCATGATTTTTCATTTGCGACTCACACTTTGATCTGATTTCTCTAAGTTGAAGCCTAAAAACCATCATACCTGAGAAATTTTGGATCAAATCTCCTTTGCTTGGACCTCTTGTAAGCTTCTTTCATCCTTTTATGCGTTTTTAAGCGTGAAAGTCAAACAGTGTTTGACTTTCTGCTTTGACCAGTCAATGGTCAACACGAAGTTTGTTTGAACTTCGCAATGTGAGCGTAATCACAATGGTCATAGTCCTTTGTGACTATACCTACTGATTACCACGTTGATTAGGCGTAGTGACGAGTTATAGTTTCGGTCAAAATGCGTATTCTTGCGTATTTTGCAACCAAACTATTCTTGGGTATCAAAACCCTTTGTTTTGATATCAAACTTGTTTTCAAACTTCGTTAAACATGTTTTAACATGTTTAACTCGTCACTTTAGGTTTAGTGCTTATATAGGGTCGTAAGATAAGCGGTCTAAACAACCGCTTAGACTTTCGAACCCGACCTGCTTGGTCGATCGTTAGGATCCGACCAAACACATTTTGTGACCATAGTTGTATAGGGAATAACCTTCCGAGGTTATACCTTATGGTCACTTAGTCTATTTAGTTGTATGATAGGAAATTATATGCCTTAGGAAAAATGACCAAAATGCCCTTTTTACGCCAAATTTCCATATGTAACATAAATTTTGACATCTAAACTGATTACGCAACATTATTAGACATGTTAAGGCATATATTACTTGTCGTAGGACTAGTTAGGCGGTCCGAACGCGTTTTACGCGAACGACGCGTTAAAGTAGTGTAAGCTACCTAAACGAGTCGTAATGGGTCGAAAGCACTTAGGATAAGTTCCGATTTAGAATGTAGCCTTTGTTAAACCATATTACTTGAGTTCCTATACTCGTTTGGTTTACGAACCCTCATTTTATCCAATCTTCCGATTTAGGTCTGGTTTATTAACGTAGTTACCTATATTAGGTGCTGATTGATTCCGTGATCTTTCTAGCATTGCTTGGTTGTTATCCAAAGACTATTGAGCAATCTTAAGTGAGTACATAGTCCCCTCTTTTACTGTTTTTCAATCTTTTTGGGGTGAAACACATGTGCCTACTTGTTAAGTTCGTGCTTTTTCATGCCTTCATAACATATACTTGCTATGTTCATTAGTACGCTTATAGTACATGATTTCCATTATGTTTTGCTATGTATGTTCACTTAGCATGCTAGTACATTGATTTACATTGCATTTCTATTGCATATGTTCACTCAGCATATGGACACATTGATTTACATCTCTACTTTGTATGTTCACTTAGCATACTAGGTACATTGTTTTCATAAAACATGCTTACATTTGGTATGACATTTGGTTTGTTTAACGAACTAAAATACGTTCATTAACATTAGCTACGCCGCTCGGTAGTAAGTAGTGGTACCATAGGACTTGACAACTCCCATTCCTGAAATCCTAGGTTTGTTTGGATGTAAGGAATGATTGAATCCGAAAACATTTTTGATAACCTTTGATTTGTTCTAGGTTATCCTACAGTCTCAAGGCTTGAATGTATACGTTTAACATTACCACATAAGTGTTTGTATCAGTATAGCATGGATTTTTACAAAACATATCTTTGGTTTAAACTGTATTTTATATCAATTACATTGTTTTGTACATTCTTCTTATAGGGTTGAGTAAATACTTTTATTCACTATACATTACATTTGTTTACACATAAACATATCAACATTGTTTGAACATTACATTTTGGAGATTTGTTTGGGTAAGTGATTTACATAATGAGGAGACATGTAATATGATAAAAGCATGGTGGATACGCCGCTGGTACTTCCTATATATAAGTGCTTTTATGATATTACATATCGTAGCATTATTTAAACCATTTGAATTTAGACATGTTACATTTTACACAAATAACATACCTTCACATAAATATTGTTTTACAAACAACTTTTTAATACAAACTCATCTCACTTAGTAACTTATTTTACTACACATCTTTCTTTTATATATCATCTGATTTTCTTATCACTTTCTAAATGATTTATAAAAGTAAACACTTAACAAGATTCATGACTAACTTTTTATCAAACATTTCTTTAAACTTAAGTCATGAATCCTATTTTAATAAAACCTGTGTATCTGACAGGCATTTTTATCCTGACGTACCTATTTTCATATGTGTTTTCAGGAGCTGGTGCATAGGATTGGGCAGGACACACTTAGGCGGACCTGTGCCTTAGTGACATAAAATAAAGCTAGATTAGTTTAACTTTTGTTATGTACTCTTTGTTTCTTGTGTTAAGACAATGTATCCCCCTTTTGTTAATAAATAAATCGTAACTTTGATTACCATGGTTGTGAAATAATAATTCTATTGCTACACTCCCCGACGTTTCCGCCGCGGTTTGTTGTTTTATGCGGTCGGCGTGTGACATCAGTGTTCCACCATGTCAGGTCTGACATATGCTGAACTACTACCTGAGATAGTCTTAACCTACTTATGATTGATCCAATTCAAGATGGGCTCTCAAAAGTATCAAATCTAGTATGCTCATTTTCTCTCCCTCTCATATCTAATCCAAATATTTACTCTCCAACACTCATACAATCTACAGATTGCTCGTTCCGTTAAGAATCTATAAATGTCTTCTTTGTTATCAACATAACACTTCAAATCAATCTATGATTTCTCTGAACACTTTCAGTCTTTATCCATTGGCCTCCCGCCATTCCTCCTTCTTAAAGAAATAGTATCTTTAACGTTTTCTCTTATTCTTAACTTTAGATTTAGCAGTTTTCCAAACTGTCACGTAATTCATAATCATAAGGTAACTTAACTGATAACAGTTAAATATCTCAATTTCCATCACCCTTCGTTACTTTCACAACAAGTATGCCCTATAATATTCCAAGGTATTATACTTTCTAGATCACAAATTGTATAATCTATCCTATGCACTTTCAGTTGTCTGGACGCAAACATGACACGTCGTAGGATACAACTAAATTTTTCACATTTCTCAGGCAGAGATTGAATATGTGCACCATACAATTTTTCTTCGGCTATCACAAAGCATCCTCTTAAATCTTCGTCCAAGCATGTCCTCCATTCTTCTGAATTGTCCACGACATTAGCTACGAAAAGTAAGCTGTCAACATTCAATGTCTATACTTAAGGAAATTAGTTACCAAATTCCTCATCCATAATTACTTTTCAAACATCCTTCTCTAATCAAGATGTGTCGAATCTACCCGTATAAACCTAACGATAGCATTCACCAATAATATTCTTAAAGAAAACTTCTAGAATATCCTGCCTGACTTTGATTAGTTAAAACCGTTTATTCTTTTGTAGATCCACGAAATCCTTGAGGTATCCGTCATCCTCTTTAGTCTTCATATCTCGATGACTCTTACACTTCACAATCTCCAAATCTTCTTATCACTAAGGTAGAGGGTTTACATCAATCTCCTTATACTTTCAACTTAGCTCAAAAGTTTAGGGTAGTTAACTTCATCCTATTATTGTATAAAATCTGCCTATCTCCTTTTAGCAGCTTTTAGATACCACTAAAACCAAACCTATATAATATTACAACCACATGTGTTATCACTGTTTCTCATCTACTCTTCATATACTAATCTTAGTTAACTTACTAACTTATGATCACATCGGTGTCGTCAGGGTTTTTAGTAGGTATTCCATTTATACTTACCCTTATCATGAAGTTAACATAAACAAACTAACGGTTCATGAACATACCTATGAAGGGTGCAGAGTCAACCCAAACCTTCCTAGCTTCTATCCAAGCTTTACTCCTAGCATTATGATCCTTAAGCTTAGGGTATTCCCTCTTGAAATGTCCTTCCTTCCCACAATGGTAACATCCCGCAAGTTGGACTCCATTGTCACACCCCAACCGATGGCGAAATCATTGGGGCGCAGCCCTAGGCGAATCAGATTGCTCAAGAGAATCCATAACAACTATTTAGTGACAATATTTAACAAGTTCATTATCCCATACTAATAAACAAATATTTCAACAAACAGTCATCACAGAGTTCAAATCTCTCAAACAAATCAAAATCCGACAACCTAGAGTTTTTTATTGTGGGTTTCTAGACTTCCTATCTGTTTGCAGCAAATCAATCATCAACCTGTCACATACGTTAAAAAAAAGTTAATACACTAATGTAAAGGTGAGTACACAAGTTTAGCATAAGTATAGTATAAAAAGCGTTTACGCATAACCAGCATGTAACACATATCAGACGAATCAAGTAACTATCAACAATGATACAAGCTAACCACATGACTGCGAGTAGAGTATGCGCAACACATGTTCACCGAAGCAAACAAGTGAAGTAAAGTATGTGATCCTTAACAACCCCTGACTAAACTGGTGCTGAGTCCAAACTATAGTACTATCGTTGCTAAGGGCGGTAGGACAAGTCATCACTGTATAACGTAGCAACAAGTATTCAACTAATCACGTATATCATGCGAGTGCAGTTAGCGTTTATAAAGCGTTTAAGTGTTGTGTTTTTTATAGAGGACGTATGTAACACCCAAAAGTGCGTTAAGCGAAAAAGGGTTCGAGTATACTCACTGTACATGTCTAACAAGTAAACACGGTCTGAAAATGGATTGAAGGGAGCGCCGGATCAGCCTGCATACGGGAACAGGAGTGTAAGTCCTCCAAAGTGATGAAACGGTTGAAATCGAAGTGTCGGGTGGGAAACAGAGGCTTCGTACGAAGCAAGTGCCTTTGTACGAAGGCGTGCCTTCGTGCAAGGTGGGTCTCCGTACATGTGTGGCTTCCGTTGTCCAAAATCGAGTGTGCTTCACGTCTGTCTTCGGAAAATCGTCTGTTCATCCCTCCAACCTTAAGCTACTGATTAAACTTAGAGTTGGAGAGGTCTTTGTCTGAGTCACGGATGAGAATCGGGCTGGGATGTGCGAAGTCATTGCCATCGTACGAAGCCATGAGTGCCTTTGTATGAGGGTAGTGCCTTCGTACGAAGTCGGGCTTCGCACAGAACAGTCCCAGCTCACATTCGTGGCTGTTCTTGGCATTTGGAGCTGTGTTTTCGTCTAAATCGGATGTGTTTTTAAGTGCTATTCATGACGGTTTCAACACCACTTCGTCCCACTATCTAGTGAACGAAATATGTGTCGGTTTGGTCCGTTTTTGTGTAAAATCGAGTTTAAGAAGAGTTTTTAAAGGGTTTAATTTTAGATCCAACACTTGGTGAGTGCGAAATCTGTAGATTTCTAACTTGGGAAGCTGAAGCTAGGCTCAATACACTCGGTTAAGTTTAGATCCATGATAAAATAAGAAGATTTGATGAAAAAGATGAAGGTTTTCATGAAAAAGATGAGGCTTAGATGAAAAAGATGTAGATCTTCATAAAAGAGGAAAGTTTTTATAAAAAGAAAGAAGTTTGGATGAAAACGGAGTGAATCTTGTGGAAAATCATAGTGGAAAACGTTGTGTAATCATATAAAAATGATAAATCTTACTTGAAAATAGTTGGATAGCAATTTGGCAGCGATTCGGAGTAAATGGCAGCAAGTTAGAATGAATGAAGAGGGCTTGGCTATTTATAGAGGAGGTGGGATCGCACAGAAGGCTTCGTACGAGGCTGGCTGGCTTCGTTCGAAGGGCCTGTTTTGTACAACTGATTTTTCGTTTTGCGTATAGGATGCTCATTTAGTGCGTTTTATTGCGTTATTTAGTACTGGTATGTTAAGTATTTTAGCAAGATATCAAGTATTGTGTTGTGTTGCATTTCGGTGTGATAAATCGAGTTGTGCGAGTAAGCGTTTTAGTGTTTTAAGCATGCGTTTCACACATACATAACATATTAAACATGTAAACACACAAATAACACAAATAATATAAACAATTCCGCATTTCGAGTTTGCGTTGTGATAAGCGTTCAAGCAATAAGCGTTTTAATGTGATAACTGCAATAAACGAGTGATATAAAATGCATTTTGAAATGTAGTAACCCTTAGCATTAATCGAATCTCGGAGTATAAGCGTTTATGAAATGAAATGACGGTAAATAAAGGGAACAACCAAAGTATGGGTTGTTACAGTCTCCCCTACCTTAGGGAATTTCGTCCCGAAATTTAGTAGACGTAACAAAGAGTTGCGGATATTTAGCTTTCATATCGCTTTCGAGTTCCCAAGTGAACTCGGTGCCGCGTTTGCCTTCCCATCTAACCTTGACTATGGGAATGCGAGAGCGTCGAAGTTTCTTGGTCTCTCGATCCATGATTTCTACTGGCTTTTCCACAAAGTGAAGAGTCTCGTTTACTTGCAAGTCCTCGAGAGGTACATGAAGATTTTCTTCAGCTAGGCACTTCTTGAGGTTTGAGACTTGGAAAGTCGGGTATACGTTGCTGAGTTTAACCGGTAATTCGATTCGGTAGGCCGCTTTACCAATTCTTTCCAGAATCTTAAAGGGACCCACGTAACGTGGCGCTAGACTTTCTTGCCGAATCGGATCATCCCATTCCAAGGTGAAACCTTTAGGAGTACGTGATCACCAACTTCAAACTCTAGGGGCTTGCGGCGTTTATCGGCGTAGCTCTTCTGATGACTCCGAGCTTTCAGGAGATTGTCTCTTATTTGGAGAATCTTGTCTGTCGTTTCTTGTATTAACTTGGGACCGGTGATCTGTGCGTCTCCGATCTCGTGCCAAACAATAGGAGATCGACATTTTCTACCATATAGTACCTCAAAGGGTGGCATTTGAATACTAGCGTGATTACTGTTATTGTACGAGAATTCTACTATGGGTAAATGCGAATCCCAATTACCAAGAAAATATATAACGCACGAACGAAGCATGTCTTTGAGGGTGCCGATCGTGCGCTCAGTCTGACCGTCGGTCTGGGGATGGAATGCGGTACTGAGATTGAGAGTCATACCGAGAGCGGATTGGAATGTCTCCCAGAGACGTGAGGTAAAACGACCATCGCGGTCAGAGATGATGTCACGAGGCATCCCATGTCGACAAATGACTTTGTCAGTATAGATTCGTGCTAATCGTTCAACCTTAATGTCTTCTCATATCGGAATAAAATGGGCGGATTTCGTAAGATGATCAACGATAACCCAAATGCTATCTTGACGAGAGGGCGTTCGGGGGAGTTTTGGTAAAAAAAAATCCATGGCTATACTTTCCCATTTCTATATCGGGATTTCGGGTTGTTCGAGTAAACCAGAGGGTCGTTAATGTTCGGCCTTAACCTTTGAGCAATTGAGGCATTTCGAGATATACAGAGCGATATCCTTCTTCATGCATGACCACCAATACCTAGAACGGAGGTCCTGGTACATCTTGCAGGCACCGGGTGAATGGAATATCGAGATTTGTAAGCTTCAGTAAGCAATATCTCCCAGAGGTTATTGCGACTAGGAATCCAAATACGGTCGAGATAATGATAAATACCATTTGATTTATTCATTAGCTGAGTTTCGGCACCACACTTCATTTCCTCTTTCAAGGTATTCTCAATGAAGCATGCGTGTTGAGCGTCGCGAATTAGAGCTTCGAGGTCATTTTGGGTTTGGACATTACGAATACTATGCACATAGCTTCATCGACTGAGAGCATCGGGTACAACGTTCGCCTTGCCCAGATGGTAGCGTATCTCACAATCATAGTCGTTGAGAAGTTCAACCCATCTGCGTTGGCACATGTTCAGTTCTTTATGGTTCAAGATATAAGCTCTTATGGTCGGTGAAGACCGTACACTTTGTACCGTAACGGTAGCGTCGCCATTTCTTTAATGCAAAAACAACTGCACCGAGCTCGAGATCGTGGGTAGTGTAGTTCTTCTCGTGCACCTTGATTTGTCGAGAAGCATACGCGATAACCTTGTCTTGTTGCATAAGAACACAACCAAGACCTAGGTTAGTGGCGTCGCAATAAACAACGAAATCGTCGTTTCCGTCGGGAAGAGTGAGAATAGGAGCATAGCAAAGCATACGCTTGAGAGTTTGAAAGGCGTCCTCTTGGTCAGAGCCCCAAATAAAAGGTTTATCCTTATGTGTTAGGGCAGTGAGAGGCACGACGATTTTAGAAAAGTCAGCGGTGAATGGACGGTAATAGCCCGCCAATCCAAGAAATGAACGGATTTTGGATGGAGTCTTTAGCGTAATCCAGCTCTTTACAGCTTCTATCTTTCCAGGATCGACGTGAATTCCTTGACTATTAAAGATGTGACTGAGAAATTGAACATCCTCGAGCCAAAATTCACATTTGGAGAAAATGGCGTAGAGGCGATTTCCTTGAAGAAGTTCGAGAACTAAACGAAGATGTTGCACGTGTTCGGCTCTCGACTTCAAGTAGATAAGGATATCATTGATGAACACAATAACAAATCGATCCAAAAAGGGTTTGCACACACGGTTCATCAAATCCATGAAGATCGCGGGTGTGTTTGCGAGACCAAAAGTCATGACCACAAATTCATAATGGCCATAACGAGTACGAAATGCGGTTTTTGGGATGTCTTGCTCTTGTATACGCAACTGATGATAGCCAGAACGTAAATCAATCTTCGAGAAACACGTAGCACCTTGCAGTTGATCAAATAAGTCGTTGATTCGGGGTAGCGGGTAGCGGTTCTTAATGGTAATCTTGTTAAGTTCCCTGTAATCGATGCAAATTCGCAACGATCCATCCTTCTTTTCACAAAAAGAACAGGTGCGCACCATGGTGATGTGCTCGGGCGTACAAAGCCTTTATCAAGCAATTGCTGAAGTTGGCTAGAAAGCTCGCGCATTTCGGATGGTGCAAGGTGATAGGGAGCTTTTGCAACAGGTGTCGCACCTGGGATTAAATCAATACGAAAATCGATATCATGAGTAGGGGGTAAACCAGGTAAATCGTCAGGAACAACGTTAGGAAAATCACAAACAACAGGAACGTCTTTCACGGTTTTCTTCTCGTCCTTCGTCTCCACAATATGGGCTAAGAAAGCGTTGTACTCTTTGCGTAAGTACTTACTCGCTTGGGTACACAACATAAGCTTCAATTCTTTCAAGGATACTTCGCCATAAACACATAGTTGATCACCGTCTGAAAGGGAAAAACGAATCATCTTTTCGAAACAAACAACTTCGGTATGATTCTCACGAAGAAAATCCATGCCTACTATGACG
The DNA here is from genome assembly GCF_002127325.2 of Helianthus annuus. NCBI lineage: Eukaryota > Viridiplantae > Streptophyta > Magnoliopsida > Asterales > Asteraceae > Helianthus > Helianthus annuus. The sequence goes on along the minus strand of NC_035437.2, from coordinate 36,850,798 downwards.
TCAAAACTACCTAGTTGCATAGGTATGAGATTGATCGGTAAAACGTGATTGTTGAGTTCAAGAGTACAATCACACAGAATGGAACTAACGGTAACGGTTCTTCTGGTGGTAACTTCTGCGTCGAATGTCGTTGGGAGGTTGGCATATTTACGTTTTAGGAGCTTTCGAATTCAAACGATACAAAACAGTTATCGGCTCTAGTATCAAATAAGCATGAAGCAAAAATACCATTGACAAGGAACGTACCATTGACAACATTGTTGTCAGTCTGAGCCTGGCGGATGTTGATGTTGAAAGTTCTTCCGCGGGCTGCTTGTTGTGGCTGCTGCTGCTGTGGTTGCTGTTGTTGTGATGGCGGTTGCTGCTACGGCTCTTGTTTCACAACATGCTGTGGGCAGATATTTTCAAAGTGATTCGAGTCACCACAAGTGTAGCAAGCTCGAGCATTAGCAACTGGTGCAGGAATTGCTGGGTTAACCTGAGGAGCGAGTGGTTGAGCTGGCGGTGCTGTGAGAGCTTGAGGAGCTTGCTGACGAGGGCCTGAGCGGCAATGAGCTGTGTAGTGCCCATAGAGGTTGCAGTTGACATAGAAACAACAGTTTATTCCCACTGGATGCTGATAAGTGCAAGTAGAGCACAGTGGGTGGTTCCCAGTAAACGCACGCTTAGCAGGCGGTGCGTTTGGAGTAGCAACTTGTCGGGTCTGGGTGTTGGGCGGCGCTGCAACTACCGCGCAGTTCTTGTTAGAGTTCCTTCACTTGTGACTTTGACGATTGGACTTGGGGGCTTGAGATGGAGCAGAGTTGGTGCTTGGCGTTGCAGTAGCTTGGTTGAGACTCTTGGTCGAGGTTTTGAAAACTTTGGCCAAGACTCGCTTGTCATTGATCTCTGCTGCGAGCTGATAAGTTTCCTCAATCGTTGCAGGTTTCGCTGCTTTGACAAAGTCAGCGACACAATCAGGGAGGGCACGAATATACTTCTTGATAGCTTTATCACCTCCAACGTTATCACCTCCAGCGACACAATTGCTTGAATTGGGCGGTGAGACCAACGTTATCACCTCCAACTTGTTTGATGTTCCAGAATTCATTCTCTAGCTTCTGGACTTCGTGGGGAGGCCAGAATTCCTTCATCATGAGCTCTTTCAGCTCCTCCCATGCGAGACCATAGGTTGCATCATTTCCGCTCCTTTTGCGCTCAACGGTCTACCATTCAAGTGCCCTTGACTGAAAGACTCTAGTGGCGTTGACATAGCAGAGATTCTCAGGACATCCGCTTTGTCGGAAGGTAACTTCGATCGCATCAAACCATTGAAACATCATACTAGTTCCATCTTCACCAGTAAAGCTCATAGGACCACAGGCTTTGAATTGCTTGAAGCTAAACGGTGCTTTTGGAGAGTCATTCTTGGAATCCACAGAAGAAGTGCTGCTGACAGCGTGGATTTCACTGAAAATCTGAGGGATCACCTTGGCCATTTCATTGGCCATGAGAGACGCGATACGTTTGTCAGCATTGTTCCTCTGAATAGTTCGATGAGTGTGGGATCCAAAAGAAGACATTGTCAAGTGTGAGTCATACTGCAGATGCCTTCATAGGAATTAGATGAGATTCGATTATAAGGGGGTTTGTTTAAAAGTTTAGTGTTCAATACGATACATTTTATTATTATTATTATTATTATTATTATTATTATTATTATTATTATTATTATTATTATTATTATTATTATTATTATTATTATTATTATTATTATTATTCACATAAAGTGCAGGACACGTCAGCATATATTCACGTATACACATAATCACGTATTGGAAAGTATACACATAAGCACGTATGAGCACATAATTCACATAAGCACATATTTTTCACGTATTCACCTTCTCTTAAATGGCATAAAGCGTTTGTGAGATAAGCGGGACATAAACGAGTTAGCATAAGCGGCGAGTATAGCGTATGAGGCTTCTTAGTTTGTTCGCGATTAGTTAACGTTTTGGATTTCGAGAGTTGTGTGATCCTGAGCCTTATATTACAAAAGGGAAGCGAGAAATCGAAACCGTAAATCGTAATTTAAAACACTTAAACACAATAAAATCGATGATGCGTAAAATCGGCGATTGCAGGCTTGAAAATAAATAGAGTGCCTTGGGTGTTAGACATCAACTACCCAAAGTGATTTGACTATCCCCAACGAGTTCGAGCACACGCTTTGGCCTAATAGACTATGCTCTCGCCGTGATATGGCTACCGACATTCATCCTTCCAGTTACTACATGACTCGAGTCATTGGAACAGCCGAGACTTTGATGAGATCTTTGAAAAATCATTTTAGAAAGTGGAACGGGTTATTAAGATGCGGGTTTCCCCTAACTTAACAACTTCGTTCCTAACTGTGGTTAGGATAACCACGAGATAGAAAAGGAGATTCTCGTTGAGATATGGATATCACTCCTAACTCAACGAAGGTGTAACACATGGGTTCGTTCGAAGGTATAACTACAGAGTTCGTACGAGTCACACTCAAACGCTCGCTTAATATGTTTTGTATCCGTTTGCAGCAAATCAATCATCAACCTGTCACATACATTAAAATAAAGTCAATACAATAATGTAAAGGTGAGTACACAAGTTTAGCATAAGTATAGTATAAAAAGCGTTTACGCATAACCAGTGTGTAACAGGTATCAGACGAATCAAGTAACTATCAACAATGATACAAGCTAACCACATGACTGCAAGTAGAGTATGCGCGACACATATTCACCACAGCAAACAAGTTAAGTAAAGTATGTAATCCTTAACAACCCCTGACTAAACAGGTGCTGAGTCCAAACTATAGTACTATCGTTGCTAAGGGCGGTAGGGCAAGTCATCACTGTATAACGTAGCAACAAGTATTCAACTAATCACGTATATCATGCGAGTGCCGTTAGCTTTTATAAAGCGTTTAATGTTGTGTTTTTATAGAGGACGCATGTAACACCCAAAAGTGCGTTAAGCAAAAAAGGGTTTGAGTATACTCACTGTGCGTGTCTAACAAGTAAACACAGTCTGAAAATGGATTGAAGAGAGCACCAGATCAGCCTGTGTACGGGAACAGAAGCGTAAGTCCTCCAAATTGCTGAAACAGTCGATATCGAAGTGTCGGGTGGGAAACAGAGGCTTCGTACGAAGCCAGTGACATTGTACGAAGGCGTGCCTTCGTGCGACGGTGGGTCTTTGTACATGTGTGGCTTCCGTTGTCCAAAATCGAGTATGCTTCGCGTCTGTCTTCGGAAAATTAAGTGTTCATCCCTCCAACCTTAAGCTACTATTTAAACTTAGTGTCGGAGGGGTCTTTGTATGAGTCACGGATGTGAATCGGGCTGTGATGTGCAAAGTCAGTGCCTTCGTACTAAGCCGGGTTTCGCACAGAACAGTCCAGCTCGCATTCGTGGCTGTTCTTGGCGTTCGGAGCTGTGTTTTCATCTAAATCGGATGTGTTTTTGAGTCCTGTTCATGACGGTTTCGACACCACTTCGTCCCACTATCCAGTGAACGAAATGTGTGTCGGTTTGGTCCGTTTTTGTGTAAAATCGAGTTTAAGAAGAGTTTTTCTCTTAGATCCAACACTTGGTGAGTGCGAAATCTGTAGATTTCTAACTTGGGAGACCAAAGCTAGGCCTAATATACTCGGTTAAGTGTAGATCCGTGATAAAATAAGAAGATTTGATGAAAAAGATGAAGGTTTTCATGAAAAAGATGAAGTTTAGATGAAAAAGATGTAGATCTTCATAAAAGAGGAAAGTTTTTGTAAAAAGAAAGAAGTTTGGATGAAAACGAAGTGAATCTTGTGGAAAATCGCAGTGGAAACTTTGTGTAATCATATAAAAATGATAAATCTTACTTGAAACAGTTGGACAGCAATTGGGCAGCGTTTCAGAGTAAATGGCAGCAAGTTAGAATGAATGAGGAGGGCTTGGCAATTTATAGAGGAGGTGGGATCGCATAGAAGGCTTTGTTCGAAGATGGCTGCCTTCGTACGAAGGAAGTGCCTTCGTATGAGGCTGCCTGGCGTCGTTCGAAGGGCTTGTTTTGTGCAATTGATTTTTTCGTTTCGCGTGTAGGATGCTCGTTTGGTGCGTTTTGTTGTGTTAGTTAGTACTAGGATGTTAAGTATTTTAGCGAGATATCAAGTATTGCATTGTGTTGCATTTCGGTGTGATAAATCGAGTTGTGCGAGTAAGCGTTTGAGTGTTTTAAGCGAGCGTTACACATACATAACATATTAAACATGTAAACACACAAATAACACAAATAATATAAACAATTCCGCGTTTCGAGTTTGCGTTGAGTGTATGTTGTGATAAGCGTACAAGCAATAAGCGTTTTAATGTGATAACTGCAATAAATGAGTGATATAAAATGCGTTTTGAAATGTAGTAACCCTTGGCATTAATCGAATCTCGGAGTACAAAAGTTTACGAAATGAAATGACAGTAAAAAAAAAGGGAACAACCAAAGTACGGGTTGTTACATCCATCCTTCGTGCTTTTAGCATAGCACTGTTGAGCTTCATGTCCGGTTCACCCACATCGGCTACATACCATTGACTTGTCAACAGGGGTTTTCTTCACCGCACTGTTCTTTCCTTTCTTAACCTCTTTCTTTCCAGAATTACCAGCTTTATCCACAATTGACTTATCAGGCTTGCGTTTCTTCTCACGCTTTTCCTCAGAATTCTTCCTTGAATTCTCCGCTTCGTTCTTTCTCACATCTCCATCCCTATACTCAACTGGATGATCTTAATAGTCATGCTGCTGAAACTTCCTGACTGCTCATGAGACACCGTCTCTTCATCACGTGCAATACCGGCTAATGATCTCAGGTTAGGGCCCTGGAATGTTTCGTGCGTACATCTGTGTAAGTTCCGTACATCATCATCATCATCATCATAATAATCCTGCAACATGTATTAAAGTATAGTTCAATACAAAAGTATTGGCAATTACACAAGTTTTGAGTACTAGCATATAAATATAAGAGTTTGAACTATCCACATAACAAACTTAGTTAAGAAGATTAACGTATAAACTGGCATATGAATATTCAAGTCAACCCAAGGTTTAACGCAATATTTAAAGACTTAACATGACCTCACGAACACGGGCGGTGCGTTACTCCTATAGCGCTATACATGTTAAGGGTAGACCCGTACGAAGTTAATGACACAAGAAGAATAACCCCAGATTAACGAATCAAGTATAACGTATGAATGCATGTATTGGATTGTTTGTGCATTTGAATAAAGTCTAAGTGTAACTGTGTAGGTTTAATAGTAAACATATTGCACCCAAAGTGTAAAATGGAAAAAGGGTGTTCGAGTATACTCACAATTTTGCAAAAGCTTTCCGATTATCCGTGGATTGACGATTTGTTGAGATTGGGGAAATGAAGGTGTATGGTTGTTTGGAGTTTATGGAGTGGTTGGATTTGGGACTTCAAAGTACGTAAGTATATAGTATGAAAGTACGATTAAAACAGAAAATATATCCTATCCAGGCACTTGTCATGACACTGAGTTTTTGTGATTTTACGGGTAGTGGTTTGCCCGACAGAATCAGTAACAAGGAATATGGAAACAGAATGGAAAACCGTAACACAAACTGTTCGGGCGAAAGAACAGTTCGGACGACAGAAGCCTTTCGCATGAGTGGTACCACCCTTTCGAGAGGGACTGTTCAGTGAACCGAATCTCGTTTGAACGTTTTAACTATTAGTCAGTTATGTTTGTGAGTTCAGTTAAGTTATTTAGTTATAATATTAGTCCATAATGTTCATAGAATCCATAGATGTCATGCATGGAGGTAATATCCTCGTTATAGTTCATCAAAACACAAATTAGCTAACTTAGTTAACTAACCGGTTGGTCATGAATACAGAATCAGAAATAACAGAATGTAAATAATAACCAAACAACAGAGCAAGGATAACCCAGGTGTGCCAACATGACATAGAAAGAATGAACTAAGTGCCGGAGGCTGGACAGGGTTAACTTGTTCTAGGTCTAGGAGATTGTTTGGGTGTTCGTTTTACAAATTCAAGCGAGGTGATGTTACTGAGTCGACTATATTGAGAATATGGATCTGGAATATCATACAACGCTTAGAAGTTGTCGGAACATATTGAAACAATCTCATTCGGGCGACAGGAGTCACCCTTCGCGTGAAAGGGTTGCCCCTTTCGTGCAAGAGGGCTACTCCTTCTCGAACGACTAGGATTATTTCAAGTCGGCTGCCACCACTCTCAACGCAAACACCTCACGTAACCCGCCACCATCATATACAGTCATCGATTACCATAGCTCTGATTCATCTTTGGACCCTATCCATGGCAGGGGTAGGTCCCGAGGACGTGGCAGGGATGGGATTCTTGGTGTCGCGACTGCAATTCATCTCCAGCCGGTACATAAGCCCAACAAAACAGCTAGTCCTATTGGCTAAGCCCACCGAATTTTCAGTGGGCCTAAAACCCACCTTGATCCAGCTCCATTAATAACCAATGGCTACCGTGGGTCCCTCCACTTTGCCCATACTCTACTGCAAACACTAGGCCTAACAACATTGGAAATGGTATCCTAGGCCCAAGACCAAATTAGGCCCACGCAACTGCTTACACACCTACTAACATTGAACAGTCTTTATATACTATGTCACTCAACTAACTAGACCTGACATTATACATGGATATAGGAGCCACGAGCAACATGACCAACAATTCAGGTAATTTTCAGTCCTTTTTAATAATAGCATACCACAAACTATTGTTGTTGGAAATGGGTCAACCATCCCAGTTATTGGACAAGGCACCCAAACCTTACCACCACCCTTCCCATCCGTTATCCTAAAAGATGTATTTTATGCACCCAAACTAATTAAAAATTTAATCTTTGTCCGTCGGTTAACCACCAAGAATTCTGTTTCTATTGAATTTGACCCTTTTGGTTTTCTTGTGCAGGATTACAAGACTTGGATCCTTGTCCTTCAGTGCAACAATAGCGGTGATCTATATCCCCTACTACTTGTATTTAGGAACACCATAACACCGTCCACCTTTGCAGCTATCTCTTCTCAATTATGGCACCAACGTCTCGGCCACTTGGGACAACCTTAATTACATTCTTTAGAAACATCTTGTTTTATTGACTTTGATAAATTTAAAAAACATGTTTATTAATCTTGTGTTTTTGGTAAAACTATTCGGTTACCTTTGCTAATTCCATTACGAGTACTTTTACACCATTTGATATAGTTCACAGTGACTTATGGACCTCACCTATTTTAAGCTCTGAAGGACATAGATACTACATACTATTCGTAGACGATCTCACTAATTTCTTGTGGACTTGACTTATCCTATATCTAAAACATCTCAAGTTTTTTTCGGTATTTTGTCATTTAAATATACAAATTCAAACCCAATTTAGTTTCCCTATAAAAACTTTCCAATGTGATAATGGCAAAGAATATGTGAACTCATCTTTTCATCAATTCTTTAACCAACATGGAATGATATTTCGTCTTTCATGCCCACACACATCCACCGAAAATGGCAAAGCTGAAAGAAAAAATCGTACCATAAATAACATGATTTGGAACCCTTCTTGCCCATGCTTCCCTTCCCAACACTTTTTGGCACTACACCTTAGAAACTGCCACATATCTTCTCAATATTCTACCCAACAAGACCAAGAAAAACAAAATTGCAACCGAGTTGCTATATCATAGGTCCCCCTCCTATGACCATTTCCATTTACGTGTCTTTAGTTGCCTTCACTACCCTCTCATCCCCTTTACCACCATAGATAAACTCGACCATAGATCTTTTCGATGCGTCTTTCTTGGTTACCCTTCCACCCATGGGGATTTCAAATTCTTTAACCATCAAATGCGAAAAACATATTATTTCGCGCCATGTCGCCTTCAATGAAACCACATTTCCTTTCAAACAGACTATTTCACCAACTCCATCTTATGAGTTCCTGAGTGCCACGTTTCCACCTTATTTTGTGGATCTTTGTGCAGGCTTTAGCTACACAACCTACTACCTAACTCGTACCCCACTCATCTACGGCCCACACCCACTCCCCAACCCACCCGCCAACTCCCACCTACTCGTCTAACTCCTCAATGGCCTCGTCGGCCCACTATCCTGTCCCCATGCCACTCTCCGGCCCACATACTTCTCTTGGCCCACACTCCATCCCACATCCCCTTCTTGGCCAATCACAACCACCTTTCGCCAAACCTTACCATCATACTACTACACCTCACACACCCACCTCACTAGCCCCTTCACCCAAGGTATCTACGCCATCCCCTATAAATACTTCGACATTATCACCTCACCTTACTTCGGTACACATCCCACCTCCGCCCCCTCTCACTAACCACACTATGCGTACACATGCCATGGAGAGTATTGTAAACCGAAACGACAACTAAATCTTCACACATCAACCATCACTCTTATCCCCAAAACCCCAGTAGATGCCTTGTCCATACCTGAATGGTATAAAGCCATAACCAATGAGTTTGATGCTCTTATTAAAAATGAGACATAATAATTGGTACCGAGACACCCACATATGATTGTTATACAAAGCATGTGGCTGTTTAAGCATAAATTCAAGTTTGTTGGTAGTCTCGAGCGATACAAATCCATTTAGTCTATGATGGTCGTTTACAGCAAGTGGGCATACACTTTGGTGAAACATTTAGTCCGGTCATCAAACCCACCACGATTCGAACAAAACTCTATAGCCATCTCCCAATCATGGTCGGTTCATAAACTAGATGTACAAATGCTTTTCTTCATGGGAATCTAAATGAAACAATCTACATGTATCAACCAACGGGCTTCTGAGACAAGAGATTTCCTAATCATGTGTGCAGACTTAAGAAATCTATTGATGGTTTAAAACAGGCACCAATGGTTCACTAACTAGGTGCTCACACTGGGTTTTCATCGTCGTAAATGTGATGCCTCTCTATATACACTTCACCATGGAAAAGATGTTGCTTTTCTTCTTCTTTATGTGGATGACATCCTCTTGATTACCTTTCCCGATAACCTTCGTCATCGATTAATGGCACGTCTTGCAAGCGAATTTGTTATGAAGGACCTAGGTCCTCTAAGTTTCTTTCTTGGCATCTCGGTAAAATGATATAAAGCTAACATGTTCCTATCTCAACAGGCGTATGCTCTTGACATTATTGACCGTGCAGGCATGCAATCATGCAACTCGGTCACCACTTCGGTTGACACACATGCCAAACTCAGTTCCACTTCGGGTGATGATTTTGGTGACCCTACTCTTTATTGAATTTGCTCGGGGCTCTACAGTATCTCACTTTCACCTATTATGCTAAACATTAGGCACCATGCATGATACAACTTTAAATTTAAATCGATGAAAATAGGTAGAGATTGTCACAAGAGGGTTACTGATAATCCTATTATCATAATCGATTATTAAACCATGTCTCATATGGGATATCATATGTGGAACACGTTATCCACCGATATCACATGTATATCTGAAAGTATCAGTTACACTTGTCTGTGATGTTATATGGTTAAAAATTACGTGTTGGAATTCCTGTTATTCAAAAATAGATCTTAAACTCATCTAACCGACATGAAATATAAAATTTACAACTACACTTTTATCAGTTTTATAATATAAATAATGTTAAATTTACAGTAATTCAACAGACTTTTATTATACCATTTTGTTTTTAAATTTTAAATTTAGAAAAAGTTATTACAAATATTGTGTTTTATGAAAGACTTTATAGAACTACATGTGACTGCCTACAAATACTATATAGTAAGCATTTATATTTATAGTTACTAGATAAGTCACATTATAATAAAATATTTTATAAGTTACAAACTGAAACTGAAATTAGTATTTAAAAAGTATTTTAATATGAAACTGAAACTGAAACTGAACTTATTTAGTCCATTATTAGGTTTGTATCATCGTAGAATGATTGGTTTTTTCAGTTCATGCGATTAGTCCAACCAACCTATTATGATTGCGACCTCGCTGTGGTCACAATAAGTTAAAAGTGGTCACAACTTCTTTATCTTTTTCCAACCAAAATAAAGAAGTGAAAAAAGAAGAATGGGGGTGAGGTGGGTGGGTGGGGGTAGGGTTATGACCACGATGTTATCTCTTTTACCTTTAGCACATGGCTACGATTTGTTCTTATATGGTGCACCATGTATGGTTTTGCAAAATTGTTGGAGTCCTAGTTAGTGGAGTATGCACCAATGTATTATGTATTGTATTTTATATAACTAGTTGTATAAGTTAAGTGGCCATGCATATAAAGTTAGATGAGTTTTTTTAAGTCTTCTCCACATAAACAAACCAAAAGATGTATAACAATGAAAGATTCATGATAGATTTTTACTTATTAGATCCATATATTGATTTTACGTACAAAAAACTAGGATATTGGATGGCATTATCGCAACACCATCATTGTTTAAGGACATTGCTTTATCTATCAATCTCTCATTTTGGTTCTTGTCTTTTCTTTTGAAGTCTATATGACTATATGTGAGTGATGCGAGAAGCACTAGTTTGGTACTTGGGTTACATATATTTAACAATTTTTTACGAATATATAAAAGCTATTATTTTTATAAATGCTTATTCAAAATTGTCCTCTTTTAGATTAATGACGAAAAAATGATTAACTAATATAATAATTTGTGATATAATTATATAAATAACAGGCAGCCCCTTTAAATCTTAGCACGATAATTAGATGTGTTGTTCGAGGTTTCTATAATTTCAAAGTCGGTTTACACTGTAAACACTTGCAATGCTTCGTTTTGGATTTACAGATAGACGGCGCACATTACAACAATAGTTCAGTTTTGAATACAATTTATGTTGAAACGTAGATAAAAATAAACATGCTAGACAGTATAAAAAACCTAAAATTATGTTATCTGTTAACTTAAAAAGAATGTCGGTGAAATTTACATGTTATATCCTTTCTGCTTATTTTCCTTTGACCATTCAAGTTTGATTATATTTTCTTGAGTCTCTCTCTGCATTGCTTATTATATACTTCATTTTTTTTTTCTATGGTTTCTTATTGTTGGTTTCCTCTGTATTTCATTTCAAAGGAATCGTCAGGTTCTATGATATTTCCGCAAATTCAACAAACATATATAACTGATCTTTTGCTTTGAATAATCATAACAAGTCTAATACCAAATTAATTTGGGTTTAGGTTGTAGAATAATAATTTTAAATATCTTTACTGTAATAATCTTTTGCTTTGAATAATTTAAAACTATTAAAGCAAAGTAATAAGGGCTTGATTATATAATATACGTTTTTAACCTATTAGGTATTTTCTTAATTTAATTTTCCTTTAGTAACTTCCGTTCATTACCCATTAAGTATTTTCTTAATTTAATTTTTCTTTAGTAACTTTTGTTCGCTAATTTCTTTTGTTTACACTTATCATTCCTTTACTTTAAGAAGACTAATATTTTACGTTCATATTTTTATGTAAATGTATGTATAAATTCGAGTTAGTCTATGTTTTGACACAAACTTTTTCTAGGAACATGTCAGATCAAATATATTACATTTTCGTTTAAAAAAACATTTTGCGTGTATATTTTTACATATGTGTTGGTAATATTTCGAATTGGTCTACGTTATGACGTAAACTTTTTTGGGAAATGAGTTAGTTCAAATATAATACGTTTTCGTGCTTATCTTATGTACGTTTCGTAAATTTTGTTCCGAATCGAGTTGGGTTAAATTATGGCTTCTTTTTTTTTCTTTTTCCCTTTTTGATTACACGAGTAAGTTTTTCTTAATACATGTTACGTCTTCTATGTATGAATCGAATCACTTATGATTGTACGGCATAAATTCAATTTACTTTATGTTTTGATCCAATTACAATGCTTATATATGTTACATTGAAACGGATACGTGGCATCTAAACACGTATTTTCATATGATTAACTTATCACATAAGGCTTAGACTAATCCAATCGATGTTTGCGATTCAGCCGCGCCGCAACGCGCGTGGATTCTGTTACTAGTTTACCTTGTTAAACATTTCTAAGATACTATAACTAATTAAAATATTAAATTTAACATTTCAAAATATATTAACATAATTATAAAATAAAAAAGCAAAAACAAAAATAATGAAAAGAAATATGATAAAAATTCTTATGAACCGGCTGGAAAGAGGGAGGAGGCGGGCTTGAATCCGCGCCTCAGGTGTGGAGATGCGGGGCTTTAACCACTAGAGCCAACGCCTTTATTATTTGTTTCTGTTTCACTCATTTTTATACTAAAATATAAACATGAAAGAAAATATTATTAACTAACCAAACCGTGTCATTTAGCAGATGTCACTACTCATAATCATAATAACCTATAGATTCCATATGTATATATCACAAATACCAGATACATGATACTAACCTTAATTGGAAATGATGAAGGATGAGAAAGAAACATGTCAAACTTACACGAACCTCAAACTGAAAATCAAAGCGGAGATTCATCTTAGGCGTTAAAAGCATCGTATAATACACAAGTTTAAATGTATAATATCTATACATCTAGGTAACATATAATTGGCATAGTTACGTAAGTACTTGGTTGAATTTGCTAGCAACCTGGTTTAGGAATGTGTTGCTGAGACTTATATCAAAAGTATTTCGTATTCATTTGAGATCTAAAACTGTTGCCGCCATCGGCTAGGTCTTCAACAACCATATAACATAACAAATGTTCATCAACTTTCGTAAATAAGTATGGAATCAGGAAAGAGAAGAAGAGACTGATTGGTCCTTATATTCTTCGTTGGAACATGGTTATGTTACCAGAATTTTAGCTCGAGATGTCGGGGTTTTCAGTGTCATTATACTAAATCTCCAACAGGTGGCTATTATGAATCATCGGACTTCCCCGTACCGCCATCGTCTCATGCTTGTCTTTATTTCACCACCAAACGTCCTAATATGTACCATTTCATCGTCGGTCACCATAGGTATACATCAGAATTGCGGCTATAGCTCCAATCACCACCGTTTGTTCACTTTCTAACCTTCATCTCTGTTATTTGAGCACTCCACGATGTTATTGATCTTCTGAACCCCAACTGAACAGCCATAGCCGACATCATCCTTGAAAACCCTAGCTGTCGCGGCTAACACCGAGGACCACAACGACCATAAGCCACTATCACTACCATCGGAGGTCATAACCTCCATCTATTTATCTCAATTCTCGTTCTCTCTCCCTCTCTCTCTTTCTAAGTACGGTTCTCTCTCCCTTTCTCCCTCTCTCTTCCTCTCTCTCTCTACCGTATCGTAGATACCAATCTCTCCCTCTCATTTATATTATCTGTGAGATGGTGGAAGAAAAGGAAAATCAACATTTTCTTTACACGTGTGCTCTCCATAAACGTAGATAAAGGACAACAACCGTGTCGGACCTACAAAAGAACATTTGATTTCTAAAAGCCAAAACATGCCAATCAGATCAAGAAATAAACAGTAGATTGAACTTATTCCTCCCCAAAGATAGTGAATCCTGAACAGTAATCCGAACATCTATTGAAGACATTCAAAGATCTTTTCAGAGCCTTAGAACCACTGTTGAAGAAGAAGAAACCATTAATCAATGGCCAAAGCCCTATTGAAGAAAATCACTGATTATGAAGACAAAACATCTATTTTCGCTAAACAGATGTTTGAAACAAAGCAACATTGGTTTGAGGAATAGAAGTTTATTCAATGTAACAGTATTAACCCTAGAACAGGGTTTGTCTGTAATAGATCAGATGTTAGATTTCCGTAAATGTTTGCTAATATCTGTGGAATCTTTTCTGTTGGGAATGTTAGATGTCACTATTAAGGTGATGCCAGCTGATAGACAACAGAACTTTAGTAGTTGTATAAATAGATCTCACCTGTTAGAGATCTATTTTATTACGGCACGCACATTTCTTTTGTACGAACATCAAAGGTTAGTGATCACGCTGATGAGGAGTTAGTATAATATTTCTGTATTTGTAATCTTTTGATTATCAATGGAAAAAACTGATATAAATTTCCATTCTTTTATGCTCATTTAATTGCTCAATTTCCATTGTTTATACAAAATTCATTCATACTTATTCATCAAAGCATACTAAGAGCATCTCAGATCCTAACAATTGGTATTAGAGCTTGATCACATTAAACTTGATTTCACAATCGGTTTAATATACAAATATCAGCTCACAAAGGTATCCAATATGTTCGTTGTATCTGAAATCAGAGTTTAAAGTATAAAATTCAAATAGCTTTTTATATGTACTCTGTTTTCAAAAAAGGATCATAAGTGTAGGATCGGTTTTGACACCGTTCGATTGCGTAACGAACGTTCGACGTGCGGAATCCGTGAACGTGCGTGACCGAACACAAAATAACGTACACTAATCGGTGATTCTATTTATGATGTGACGAATACAAACTCCGTGAATCACGTTTTGCCACTTTCTCTCTCTAGTTTCTCTCTCTAAGCACCTAGCTCTCCAAGCGCTAATGTGGCAAAAGTTCTAAATCTAAACCCTAAGGCTCCTATTTATAGGCACAAGATTATAAGGGCTT